>NW_011354719.1:40630-58460 GCF_000735185.1 Notothenia coriiceps
TGATGCCAAGCACCGAGCCTCAGAAGTTGAACTTTTGTTTTTGTGATGCTTGCAAAGCCATGCCATGCTCCCCACAATGCAGTTCGTTGAAAACACTTTTCGATGCCTGTAGTGTAGACGGGCCGTTACAGAGTCATTACTGTGGACATTGCCCACAGGAGCAAATGCGGGCATAGTGTCTTGTGGACACAGACTGCCCGACGCAGTGGCGGCCGAGGTGGGATTCGAACTGGAGTTTACTAACGCCCCTTGATCTGATGACCAACGCTCTAACCACTGCACCAAAACCACCCCAACTACACAATGTTCTTATGACAGAACTTGTCAACTCAACTCATTAGCGTCAGATTTATTTTCATTACTCATAAAAGGATATTTTAGTTATTTATCATCCCCTTACTAATCACCTGCACCGCGGCTCTTAATAAACTAGCAGCCAGAGTGTTTTGAGGCCAGTTTTCAGCCAGATTTGTTGTCAGATCATCTGTTTTGTATTGCTGATGTAGTGTTTGAGCAAGTCCTCCTGCCAGCTTCCTACCTGCACACTTTTACTCATTCTGACTGCCTGCTGCTTTTTGAATGTGCTTACCTACCAATTATGAGCCTGTTACGTGTGACCTCTTGAACTGTGTAAGCTTCCTTGTAGTCTGACAATGAATCTGTGTCTGGATTTGGGTCTCCTTATTGTTAGAAATGTAAACTTTGACATGTAGCCAATAATAATAATAGGTGTAACAATATGTTTTTCATTGATCTACTACTTTAAAACACAACAAAAAGGGGGCCACTTGTTCTAAGGTCATATAAAAAACAACAACAACTGAACTTGCATATCTTTTTAGGATCTGTGAACAGTGTGGGCATGGTTTATAATATTATTCTTGTTGAGGCAGAATCCAAGAGTTACAATTGCTGTAGAGAAGCAGTGGTTAAATAAAAAAGGATAACATCCACTTTTATATCCCAAATCGTTTGAATCACTTCAAAAAGGTGAAATGTGGCTACTGTAGAGATTAGTGCAAGATATAGTAAAAGCACTCATTGGTTTGCATTTGGTTTATCAACACTATAATGGTACCAAATGTACTGACCAATGCTGCCTGAAATGAATGTCAAATACCAAACACATGTTTTTTTGTTGATTATATCTTCAAATGATCCCAGCTAAATAATACTGACCTGCCAGATACATTTACACGTAGTCACATTCAACAATTTACTCTGCATAAAATAAATGCTTGTGGCAACTAAAGCGTGATCAAGGTATGCGATAAGGGTATGAAAGCAACTAACACCACTTGGGTAACGGTTAGGGAACATGATTAAATCCCCTGATATATACTATATGGTATATTTTAAGCCTTGAAATATTGTTCAGCATAATTAATTACTCTGTTAAAGCAGCCAATAGAGGAGTGACAGTCTTCCAGCTGGGGCAAATTACTGCAATTATAGACTGGGCCTTTAAGTAATTTGCACTTCGCAGCTGAACGGTCACATGGGTCCTCCCTTAACTGCTGACTGAACAGTATTTCAGTATGCACTTACAGTATGGGCCCTCAGGGAAAATAAAATCATCTTCCTCAGCCGGGAAGTTTCATCAAAGTTCAGTGGCAGGCGTGTCCCTTGTTTTAAATCCATTTCCCCACTTTAAGATGCTCTCTCTTGCTCTGGAACAGAATATGTACCCTGATTTGGAGGGTGCAGCATGAGGACTTTCTAATGAATATTTATAGTGTATTAAAAAGTTGATATGCATACAGTTACAGTTGGTGAATTGTTGCTATTCATGGTCCAGGTTGAGATTTGGGTCATATTTTAGCGACGCATTGGAACTTTAGAAATAGCTAAAGCTCATTAACTGCTAATCTTAGAAAGTGTGCAGTAATAATCTCCTTCATCGTGCACTGGGAGACTGACAGTTTAAGATTCATGAGCTTGCATAATTGCTGAGGTATTAAACAGTTTTGGGAGATTTTGAAACAGCAACGTGATATAAACAAAATGGAGCCGTTTTTCCCTCACTAAGAGTGATAAACAGCTAAGACACATTTTTGCATATGAGCTGACATATTGTTAAATACATGATTAAATATGAGTTGGTGGTAAATGTGGGACAGATACCATCATTTTTAAGAACATTAATTTAAATGTTGTGTGATAATCATATCTTAAAACGCAAATGTAGACAGTTTAACAAAATGTTAGAAAAGTATTCCCTTGGTAAAATGGTAACATCTAACATAGACATGGTGTTTTATTTAAGACAAGGAAATACATTAAACAATAAAAGGTGTATTTTCCTTATCTTAACCACAGGCTAAGTTAACTCCTGTATCCTTTTCTAATTGCATATTCAGGTTATTTATTTCTTACATTTTATAGTACCCACTGAACAGACTATGGCAGGAAATCATCTGATTTTGAAATGTTAGACCAGGGTTTCGAGCACCAAATAATTATGCATTAGGATTATGTATCTGAAATTGTTTTTGACCCTGTGTTTAATTGTCAACAAATACTTTTTCAGATTCAGATTATATTTCTGGGAAGCCAAAGAAAAGCAATCGACAGACCTCACTTTCTACATTCTTCTTCGAAAAGCTGGACTTAAATGCAAATATAGACACTTTAACAAAATGTTCTAAAAGTATCCCCTTAGCCTGTGGTTAAGATAAGGAAAATACACCTTTTATTGTTTAATGTATTTCCTTGTCTTAAATAACACACCATGTCTATGTTAGATGACATGTTACCATTTTACCAAGGGGATACTTTTCTAACATTTTGTTTAACTGTCTATATTTGCATCTAAATCCAGCTTTTCGAAGAAGAATGTAGAAAGTGAGGTCTGTCGATTGCTTTTCCTTGGCTTCTAAGAAATAAATAACCAGAATATGCAATTAGAAAAGGACACAGGAGTTTAGCTTAGCCTGTGGTTAAGATAAGGAAAATACACCTTTGGACCTAAGTCCAGACCTAAGTGCAGCTTTTCTTGTGGTGTCATTAACTTCTATCAACCACTTTCTTTGTATATCATTCAGCCGGAGCCCTACGACGTCAAAGAAAGGGACAGTGGACTACAAACACACACATCAAAGTGATGCATAAATCCACATCATTGCTTTGACTAATGTATGCAAACTGGCTGTGCTTTGCATGGCCAGGGGGGAAACAGAAGGAGCTCTTATGCATTCTAGTCACATGGACCCAGAATGCCTTTGATTTGACTGTAAGTTTGATCCCTTGATGAGTTACTTTCAAATAAAGTATGTGCATATATTTGTATTTAAAAATAAATAAAGGCGGACAATATAAATCAAATAATGGCTACTTATGATTTTGGACAATCGCTGAACATTTAGCTTAAGCAGTGCTAGGTAGCTTGGATGTTTGGTGAAGATAAATGATTAAAAAAAAAGAAGTGTAACACTCCTGGACTTAAACCTGTGTTGGTGTGGTCAAATTAATGTATTAAAATGTGATTATGTCACATGCTAACCTATTTTAACACAAATATGGCCTTAACAGCAAAGATATATATATAGATATTTGTGATTTATACATAATCTGTCTGGACAAAAATCTAGATCCATAGAAAAATGTTGCAGTTTAGTTTGACCTCTGACCTCATCTCCAACTGTAGAATATTCAAAACATTAAAATGAATCCAGCACCTTTCAAATTGAAGTTTCAAAGTGCTTTACATGTTCAAATGGAAAAACTGACCCTTTGGTTATATAAAAAAAGGAGACAATAAAATCAACACAATAAAATATGTTGGAAATAAAATGATGAGCTTTTTTTTTTTTATAAAAACCTTTTAGAACATTAAAATAAATAAATAAAAACAAGCACATCATTTTGATGATCTACTTGATGCTGCTAGGACTTCCAGAGCTGAAGAGCACTGACTGCCAAAGCTTGTCATCTACAGTGTTAAGCTAGCGGAGTCGAGCCTGAGCATATGAGGCTTCACTCTGGCTCATGGTGGAGCAGCAGATCACGTGAACCATGAAATGCTTTTGAAGTAATCAGTTCAACTTAAAATCAATTTGAAAACGTACGGTTAACCAGTGAAGGGAGGCTGAAAGGAGGCTGATGTGATCCTGCTTCCAGCATTTGTTAAAAGAAGAGCAGCTGCATATCGTTATTTTCTATTTACTTTTCCTTCAATATAATGAATCTAACCAAGATGAATAAAAGCATGAATGACCTTATTGAGCTCTGGTAAAGACAGAAAAGACATGGTTTCTGAAATGCCTCTCAGCTGATAAAACATCTTAGAAATACTGTTTCAACATCCTCTTCAAATGAAAGGTCACGGTTCAAAATAACACCCAAGTGTGCTTTTGTCTTCTAAAACAGGGATTGATTGTAGAGGACAAAAGATAATTATTGGCATTTGATTTCGTCTGGGAAGGTTAGGATAGTGACTGATGAATATTGCCTTCTTAACTTGTGTTTATTGCCATTATTGAAAGTTCTTTGGAGACTCGGTGTCCAGAGCAGTGTGAATAATGCTCACACCCAGGGCTCAAATCAAGAAGATTATGGGGGCCCTACGATGCTCATTTTCAGGTTCATATTTATATTTTTTGCCTCTACTGTGAAATGTCTCCATGCTTTAATGTTCAAGCACCTCTTTTCACGCTCTGTCTGAAACCAGAGCCCAGTCTGCTCTAATTGGTTAGCTGGCCGGCTCTGTTGTGATTGGTCAACCGCTCAGCCCATCATGTACAATGTGTTGGAGCGCTAGCTAATATAGGAACGTTTCATATTGATTTCAGGCAGGTGGGGAGTGTGTGGGAGAGAAACTCCCTCTGGAGGGGACTTAGATAGTTTAGCTTCTGCTGATTACATGCCCCAAAACCTGATGACACGCTACAGGAAAGGAAAACCCGAAATGACCATCAGCTTGGTGTAAAGGATTGTGTCAGTTTGATGGTGGCATGTTTTTGTTTGTGTGACTTGAACAGAAACCAGAATGAAATGTGTCTTAAATATTACAATTACTCTTATGTTTGCAATACATTCAAAATAAATCCTCTCTATAAGTAAACACAGTTCTCTAAAATGTTTGAGGAAATGGTAATTTTGAAATGTGTCTAAACCCAAGAGGGCCACAGCAATGTTTATTACCAATAGGTGTACTCCTGTGTGCTTATTGTAGGAGGGAAAACTGTGAAAAGTGAATATTTAAATATATAAAATTGTGGAACCAAACTGTTAAAAAGAACTTCAACAATTAGGCAGGCTAAACATCTAAAGGGCTTGATGTAGTAGGCTTCAGTTAATCAATTATGTCCTTTAAACTATTTAAAGTACCTCATATTTCTTTAGCATTGCCGAGGGGCTGCAGTGTAGGGAGGGGTTATCGGTGACATGACCAATCTGGATGAAGTGGACTCTGTGATTCAGGCCTTATCGCCAGCATCAGCGGTCGACCCCACTCATGCTCTTGTGTCTGAAAGGGAGAAAGTCCCTGCAGCCTGAGATCTAGTGAACAGCCTTCACTGAGGTCGTTTTATAAAGCAGCATTTCATTGGCCGTAGTTTTGTGGTGAGATATAAGACAATGACATATACATGTAAGCAGGTCAAGGGTAATGTTTGGGTCATCACATACTAAAAACATGTTAGATGTTTGGGTCATCACATACTAAAAACATGTTAGATGTTTGGGTCATCACATACTAAAAACATGTTAGATGTTTGGGTCATCACATACTAAAAACATGTTAGATGTTGTGATGAATAAGCAGCAAAATAGCCATTTTTGTGTGAGCAAATTTCAATGTCAGTTCTCACTTTCAATCAGATTATATTAGATCTACTTAATTGATCCCAAATTGGAGAATCGTTTTGTCACAGCGGTGTGTAAACAAGGAATAGCAGATTAATTGAAAAAATAATATAACTTATCAAATAAAAATGTATCTATAATATTATAACCATAACAGTGAAATAAATATATCTATTGAGTTTATCTATCGAAAAATATTAACTAATAAAATAAAATGAAAACATAAATATTATAAGTAATAATAATAATAATTATTATTATAACACTGTTGTTTTGTATAATGCGTTCTTTTAATGTTGACGTTTGTTTTATTCATGTGGAATAATATAATGACCTCCACTACACAGACCAAGGCAATGTCAAAGTACACATTTATGATTGTGTTAGACTGTACAAGATTCCCCCTGTAATAAGCAATAACAATGAGGTTAGCTCTTTACATGTCTCATTCAGTCACCCAGAGATGGTGTAAACTAAAGGTGACAGTTTCATTCCCCTCTATGGAGCGTGGAGGTCAAGAATCACAAAGGTCCACTTCGAACAGGGACACTGTGTCGAGAGTGTTGAGAAGGCCATCAGGAAAATTCTATCGGGGAATTGGGACATGTCCAATTATGTGCCATCCCCACTGTGGCTCTTGTGGGACTCTGTTGTCTCGTTGTTTCTCAGCCTCTCCAGTCACTCACAGGTTTGAGGCTGTGGCTAATGAGGCTTAGCTGTTATATAGGCCAATTCACCCTCAGTCTCAGCACTGCTGATTGCAGGAGGCTACTCAGCCAGAATCCCACAATAATTGGCGCCTAATTGTGAACATCAGAAGTCCCATGATTATGTGCAGCATTGAATTTAAGAAACGTTTGTAAAAAGACACCTCTTGACTATTTTTTAGCAGTTTTATGTCTACAGCAGGGGTGTAGTGCTATTTTTAAAAGTGCAGGAGCGCACATATGTCTCGCAAATGCACGCACGCCCACGACCACCAAAACAGAAACATATGGACATAGGTTGCTATATAAAAAGTGTGCAAATGTATGAGTTCGTTTTTCACCAGAGTAAAATGATTTTATGTGTACAAACTACAGGTGAGCTGCAAACACCAGTGTGAATGTAGTGACAGTACGACTATCTGGACAAAGTTATAGTGGGGGTTCCAAATCTGCCAACACCAACGCCTGCTCTGCCACATGTGGAAGCCCCTCTTTAGTTTCCCACCTGCTCAGCCCAGAGTAAAATGCTTTTGTGTGCACAAACTACAGGTGAACAGCAAACACCAGTGTGAATTTGATGAAAGTTATAGTGGGGCTGGCAAACCAGGCAGCTTCACCACCTGTTCTGCTGAACATGGGCTGTAGAGAACCGTGCAGATCTTCCCTATTGACACCAGGATTAACCTTTTCCAAAATAAAAGAACATTAACAGTGTGAAAGAGCCACAGATACAATAACAAAAATACATTTTATTTGAGGGCACCTTTCAAAACATTCAATGTCACCTTACAATACACAAATAAATAAAATACGAGTGGCATTACAATACAAAAATGGGTTGCATAGAAAACCACAAAGGAAAAATACATTCTACGGAGCAATTCAAGTGAGTAAAGCCAGTTTGAAGTAATTACTGTATTCGTTAGGCTTGATTTGAAATAACACAGCGTCTGACTATATCATATACTGTATGTGATATCGTTACTTGTCATTTTTTACGTATTTTGTATTTGTGGTTATCAAGTATCATACACTCAGACAACAGAGAAATTTATATAAAATAGTTCTATACTGACAAAACACATCTTATCCTTCTCACCATGTATTCTGTAAAACATAAAAACTCTGAAGTTCATTCCAATACGAAATATGTTACATATTTGTACATTTTCCTTAAGTTGAGCCTCCTCGCAATTGTATGCACATTATTTACACAGTCGTTTGCTAATATATCGGTCAATCGAGAGAAAGTCAATCATTTATTTCGTTGTTCGCTTAGAAAAGTAGACGAACCATCCAATAATTGAAATGACGTCAGCCCTGCGCGTCCCCACGAACACGGCTTCAATCCACGGCACAACACCATATGGGCTCAGAACAGTCTCATAATACACACATGCACACAGAAGGATTCACACTTGTGTTTTTCAATGAACACACAAATGTGTTCCGCTTCATATACATGTAAATAAAATCTAAATACAGAAAAAAGTTTCGATTCGTACTTGTAATTTTTTCTATCTATAGCCAATCAGATGTCTCCTCAATTCTAAGCCAATCACATGAGCGCGCCCCCACGAGGGTATGATTTCTTGCGTTCATGACGTAGCGCTTCATGTACGCATTTTGCGCAGTGCGGAGCTGCAGGTCCATGGAGCCTGCCTGCAGGCGCTAATCTCAGGACACCTCCACTCTCAGCACATTGCCACTTTCCAAACAGGAAATGCACGCAAATACAAGCCTTTATATTATTAAGGTACAGCGCCACTTTCCGAGCCATTGATGAATGCTTGTGTACACAAAAACAGCAGACAAAACCCTTTTTAAATGTGTGTTTCCTGTATGGCGAATACAGCTGCTTTATTTATGTCTGTATGAAGTTGTGAGTGTGGAGGGAGCAGCTACAGGTTAGCTTAGCCTAATCGATCAGTGCACTACGAAGCCAGTGCTAGACAGTGAACTGTCAACGGGGGGTCAGCCCCGCCGGTCATTATCGGCCGATATTCACTCTTAATAGTTTGATCGGTGCTCTCTATAAAGGCCGATCAGGAGAGCTGGATCTGATCGATATGGACATAAACTCGAGTGAAGTGTAACCGGACGTGAGAGAGGGATCAGATCAGCTGCTGAGTCTGACGGAGACTTGCAGCTCTACATGATCACCTGAAGCTCCGCCCTCTGTTTAGCGAGCTGACCGGACAGCACAAAATGCGTATATGAAGTGTCATGAGAAACTTTTTTCTGTATTTGGATTTTATTTACATGTATATGAAATGGAACACATTTGTGTGTGCATTAAAAAACACAAGTGTGGATCCGGAAATACAAGTGTGACTCCTTTTGGGGATCATGAAATACAAGTGTGACTCCTTTTGGGGATCATGAAATACAAGTGTGAATCCTTCTGTGTGCATGTTTGTATTATGAGACTGTTCTTAGCCCATACCATCCATCCATCCATCCATCTTCTCCCGCTTATCCGTGGTCGGGTCGTGGGGGTAGCAGTTCCAGCAGAGAGCCCCAAACTTTCTTTTCCCTGGCCACATCAACCAGCTCTGACTGGGGGATCCCAAGGCGCTCCCAGGCCAGCGAAGAGATATAATCCCTCCACCTGGTCCTAGGTCTACCCCTTGGTCTCTTCCCAGCTGGACGTGCCTGGAACACCTCCCTAGGGAGGCGCCCAGGTAGCATCCTTACTAGGTGCCCAAACCACCTCAACTGGCTCCTTTCGACACGAAGGAGGAGCGGTTCAACTCCGAGTCCCTCCCGGATGACTGAACTTCTCAGCTTATCCCTAAGGGAGACACCAGCCACCCTGCGGAGAAAACCCATATTGGCACAACACCGGCAGCACTAAACCTCGGTCAACAGTGCAATGTTTGGTGTCTCTTGTCTCAGGGCGCAACATGAGAGGTTCCTATGAGATCTCGTTGCTCACAGTTCCTCGCTGTGTGATGCAAGAAGGATCTTTTGTCATAATAACCAATTTCTCCAAAACAGACGTCTGTATCAAACTGATCATAAGCAGGTTTGTGATTCTCAACTGTAGCTTGTGTGTCCCAGATAGTTTTTCTTGTGGAAAAAAGGAGGGGATGCTTTTGACATAATCCAGAGAACATTCATGAATAATCAATCAGCTCTTATAACAGCTTCATTTGACTGTTGCAGAACACGTTTCATACGTCTGAGAAGGAAGATGCCACAACTGTTCTGTTTTATGACTCTTTGTGTATTGATGTATCATCTTACTCCTTCACATTATGCCACTAATATGCATCAGGGAAAAATACAAAACAAGGTTGGTGATATATTACATTTTCAACATGACCACTGAACCATTAACATGTTAACTGCTAAAGTATTTACTGACTTGAGTCAGTTACTTAATTAAAGCAGCTGTTAATGTAATTAAGTGACTCCCAGCAGGAGGCTTTGTAAATAATAAATGAGGTAATATTTGATATCATGTTTTTTTTTCATATACTTAAATCCTTTAAATAAAATATAATATTCAGAAACGGTTCAGGAAAATCATATTCATCTTCTTCCTTCCATCCAACTATGAAACATTTTGTTACAGTAAGAATTAGAAGAAACCAGAAACAATTTTTTTTTAGGTGCTTAGATAATTTTTTATCAAGTGAGAGACATCAGCACTGGCACCAAACATTTACGGACGTCTGGTCACCACAACAAGACCAATCTATAACACTTCATTCTTAGGGGGATTGATAGGTTAAAGGTGGGGTAGGTAATTTCGGAGAAACCAGCGCAAGAATTTGAAAATACACAACCGCATAAAATCTGCCACTTCCTTACAGAGCCCCTCCCCCAACACACACGAACGCACACATGACCAATGAGGGCACGAGATAAGTTTGTGCACAGATGGAAGGCTGACAGGCAGGTAGGCCATCCAGTTATTTTAGCCGGGCCGGCTCAGATGATTGGTTGTGCTTTTTACAGTACCACGGCTTCCACAGATGACATTTTGTCATAATAACCAATTTATGACACAAACTGCATCATTGAACCAAGGTCGCTTTGAAAGCTTTAGTTTATCCTGTATTCTTCTGGTTCAGTTTTTGGAGTTTGTGGGAGAGAAACTCCCTCTGGTATTACATTTGGGATTTCAGCTTTTGCGAACCATTTTCTATAAATGCACACAAACGTATACAACACACTACAGGAAAGGGTAAACCCCAAAGAGCACCATAGGGCCCCTTTAATAATTACTACATGTCTAATTCAGTTCCAGAAATCACAGAAATGATATAAAAAATATTGAATTCATTTAGCAAATAATTTAGAATTAAATTGTGAAGACATTTGGAGAATTGTCCTTGCAAAAAGACACAAGGGTTGGGCACTGTGTGTTTTTCAAATAATACTGGAGTAAAGTAAAAGGCCTGATTTTGTTAAAGCTAAAATAAAGCTTCAGCTTTAGTGTTTTAATATATTCATCAACTAAAACTAAATTGATTCATAAATCTTTTCTAAACATACTATTGAGAAACGGGAACCTCAAAGAGATGATTAAACAAACTATATTTAATCATATGGAATTTGCATGAATGCCACTAACCCCCCCAGCTCTTGAGGTAAGGGACACGTTATCTTTAGTTTGTGGAAGATGTAATCCAGTGGCAGCGAACTCCCAGCACACTACAAGAGGGCAATATGACATTTTGATTGATTTGCATAAATAAATGGGGTGTTTCCTAGAAACACATGACGCAGCATGCTCTTAGTTGAGAACAGACCCTCCTGCTATGCAGGCTGTGATAGATACTCACCATTAGTCAGACATCAGCAAGCACTTTAATGTACAAGGCTAATTGCAGGTAGTAAAAAGAAGAAAAGCATTAGTTAGCATGGAGGACGCCTAAGGGGAGAAAAGCACCTCCCGAAAACCTAATGAACCATGAGTAAACAATGTTCCTCTCACCCGCCACCCCCCAACATGGCATCTGATTCTGCAGCAATTCTCTATCCTAAAGTCTACCTTTTACAGTGTATTTTCTTTTTGTTATTAGAAAAGTTAAGTACTGAAGGACAGACGACTTTGCTAATGATAGTCTTGATATTAAGGGGAATGGGACAATGGAATAATCAGGATTATCTTTTTGAAAACTGTAATCATAGCTTTAACATAATAAGCCTAATAATGATATGCTCTATACCTAAAGACTCTCAGTCCATGATATACATGTATATTCCCAAGGAATACCAATTAAATACATTAAAAGGAGAATGCTAATATATTGGAAAGGGTTATAGAAAAAAAATCCCACCATTAATATTTAAATTATGATGTTTGATATAATGAGAATGTCAAGGTTAGAGCAGTTAAATCACACACACACACACACACACACACACACACACACACACACACACACACACACACACACACACACACACACACACACACACTCGGTCGACCAGATGTTTTCGCTTAGTATCAGTGATTAGACCTCGACTCAGGGCTCAGTGAACAGACTGTGCTTGATTGACATCTGCCTGACCCTATTATTCGTGTTGTTGAACCTCCAAGGATAGGAGACACTGTTACTCTTATGTGTTCTTTCCAAGTTTGGTGATCCCAAATAATTTAGGTATGAGTTGTTGATTATTTTGTTACCGATCCAATGTTCTTATCAATCTCTATTCCTTGTACGAGTATCTATGGATTGTTAGGAAATTGGCTTGAATTAGCTGATGTATTAATAGAAACCCCATGATTAAAAAGTATGTGTTGTAAGTTATTGATGCACACTTGTGTAGAACCAGAGGAAACAGCTTTAAATGTTTTTCATACATCACAGGGTTATCACTCACAATCTGGTACTGGTACATCCATGCAATCGGAAACTGATTTGCTTACATGAAGACCAAGAGAGAATAGAGAATCGTGTGAATTTCTTTGTGTAACGGACCAAACATTTACTTTGAACTCCACGTTTTTTCAGATTCTTTATACGAATTCTGACTTTAATCCTAGAATTCTGAGAAAAACATTTCTTTTTTTTCAGATAAACAATGTGTCTCCTACAGAGTGTTGCACAAGGGGTTGTTTCTATAGCCATTATGCTTCTCGGCTAGCCCTAACTGTTAGTTAGCCCAGTTTAAGCTACAGCAGTGTGTGCCAACTTGTGTTTCAGTATGACAGAGGAGGACACTTCTGACAAGTGAAAACGAGTCAAAACATATCCTGATATTTTCTGAATAATCTGTGAGAGATAATGAGGAGCTAAAAACAGACAACAACAATGTCTGAACAGCCCACACGTCAACAAGATCGACAGAAGACAGTGTGAATGTGAATGGTAGAAGTGCTTCAGTTTGTTTTATGTAACTAATAGTGTTGGGGGCAACTCTAACATTTAGAAAACCCTAAGAGAAGAACTCTCCTCTCTCGTTATTTTCTGACAAACATGCCCAACCATTTGGACACAATATTTATTCAATAATAAATATTTTATGCAGCAAAACATTTTATTGTAGAATACCTGCATCATTAAAAATGAATGCCTTTAATCAAACTCAAGGACACGGATTGATGTGCTGTGCCATGCCCCTCAGGCGAGGAATGGAGAGATATCAAACTGCCAATGCTTGTGTTTAGAGCCCCCCCACACGCAAAGGCAACCAACAAAGAATTTGAATATTACTAGCAAAGTGTTGGAATCACCCACAAATTATTTGGTTTATTCCCATTCCGCCCCCTTCCCATTCCGCCCCCTTCCCATTCCGCCCCGTTCCCATTCCGCCCCGTTCCCATTCCGCCCTGTTCCCATTCCGCCCCCTTCCCATTCCGCCCCGTTCCCATTCCGCCCCGTTCCCATTCCGCCCTTTCCCATTTCGCCCCCTGTCCCATGCAGCCCCAACAACAGCCTCTGATTCGCCAACAGACTTCATGCAATGCTTCATGGGATGCATCATTAGATCTACTGTATAAACTCTAACCCTAACCCTAAGACCCACAACCAAGCAAAACAAGTATCATTTCTTATGTGACAACATTATTTGGGACATCTCTTATAAGTATAAGCCCCTATTCACTTAAAAAATGTGGGGCTTTATTAAGAGGGAACATAATTCAACACATCGCACAGTAATGAGAATCACAAAGATATCAGTTAATTTGAAATGAAACCCCAATTGGTTCACAAAATCATTGGGACCAAAATATTCCTCATCTGAATCTCTTAGTGGATTCAAAGCGAGGTGAAACAGGGACAGACTTCCCAACAAGCTCAGCTGATGTTGTGCAGGAGAGCGTGTTTTATTTGACCTCTTTTTGCCTCTTTTATTGTGTTCATGGACTGGAAGAACCAAGTTACCATGCAACCCCTACCTGGCCTAACATTTCAAAGCTAAACATTTTGAAAGTAGATGAAGGGAAGTTTAGATAAACACGTCATCTTAAAACTGTAATTCTGCTTGTCTCTCCGTCTATTTCTCTCTGCTTTGCGTGAGATGCTTGACGACTGAAAACATTGTCTCTTGAATCTAATGTCACAGAAAGATAAGCACATTATTAATGTACGTAATGCAGGCACAAGAGAGGAAACTGAGGATAACAATTAATTACACTTTTGCAACCCATAGTTTTGCCTGAATCAAAGAGCTGTCATGAAGGTCCAAGCCTCCCCCTGGACTAACAGTGGTCTGTCGGTTTGGAGTTAGTTCAAAGGAAAGGAGCCAGGTGTACTGCTATTAGGGGGGAGGGATGCCTGCTGGGCCCGGAAGTGACACGGGCGACCTTAGCCCAGGTGCCTCCCTGGTGTGACCCCATACATGGAGACAGCTCAGTGCCAAAATCTCTCACGGTTGCCCTGGATTCACAAAGCATAATAATAGAAAAATATAGTTTTACCTGAAGTGGGAAGTTAGGATTATTAACACTGTCCCTCTGTCTTTTCACAGGAGGGACGGATTTTGTATTGATATCAGGACGGCAGAATGTCTACAGATCTTCTGTTTCAGACTGAAAACCAATTGGTTCCACCTTGGCCAGTGCAAACAAATACATCGCACTTCTGTGTGTATAGCACTTAGAAAGGTTCAGCTTATTTGAAGTCAATGCAGTAGCACTTACAATGTTTGGCCTTTGAAAGACAATGTACTCAAATGATTCTGGCTGTTTTGGTTCTTTATCTGCACTTATTGTAAGCTTTTGATAAAAGCGTCAGCTTAATGAAATGTAGTGTAATGTAATGATTTTGGAGGTAAGCTAAGTGCAAGGGCGCTAGAAGTATCTTCCTGTGTTTGCCAGGCAACTCCTCAAACAACAAGTAACACAGCATTTAACCTTCATAAACCATCAAATTAAGGTTTTACACTTTTGTTTTGATATACAGTACATGTTGCAAAATAACATGTTTATGACTGAACATTTACTGCAAGTGCTTGTTTGAACTTTTACCTCCCAACAGAACTATATATTTAGCCTTTAGCTTATTTGACATGAACATGATCGTGGTATTGACGAGGGAAGCTCCCAAATTGTCAAACTTTTGCTTTTAATCAGGGAAATGCAACTGAGGCTATTCAGTGTGTACTAAGTGCTGAATACGAAAAACAAAACTTGTTTAAGCATCCCACTCATCACCTGTTACCATGAACACACATGCACACACACTCACACACACAAAAACATGTATTAAAACTTCTATATCTGCTGTTGCTGTGTAAATATTTGTGTTTATTTATAGAATAACAATCATGAGTCATTCTTTTTTATGACATTTTGCCTACAATGCATAATGGAACTGCCACAGGGCATGACAGGTCATCTTCTGCAGCGTCTAGCTGTTCTCATATTTCTCTGCAGATACATTCGGGGGGGCCAAGTGGCATGACAACGTTTTAAGCTTAACTGACTTCAGATTGGCCACCACATTATCCTAAAATATAGTTTTCTGCTTAGTCAGAGTTGGGACTTATCTCCAATAAAATAACTGCTTGACGAGATAAATTACATTTCAAACACATACATGTTCAGAGAAAGAGATGCATATTGACTACAAGGAAGACTCAAAGGACAAAGAGGCCGAAACAACAACAAGATCCTGGAAAAAAGCAAAGGGACCACAAAGAGACTCAGAAGGACTGTGGAAAGGGACAAAACAACCACACAATTATTACAAAGTGGAGCCAAATTACTAAAAAAGACAAAAAACAATTACAACAATACACAAAATGCCAAAAACAACTATGCGGACACGCCACAGAGATACATTATTCAGAAGAAGTGTTATAACGAGAACAATAAAATAAATGACGTGACATTTGAAAATCCTCATCATGGCTGAGAAATATAATTAGAAACTGAGGGGATGGATTAAAAAGGGCACAGATTAATATTTTGGCCAACAGTTGGACTTTCAAAGTCATTACAGCTAATTTATCAACAAATCACATCATTCAAAGTGTCATCATTCACTTTCAGTAAGGACCCCCACTGTCGGCATTACGGAGCAATGCTTTCACACCAATTAACTGCAGAAATACTATCATACAAAAAAAAAAAACCTGACACTTATTGAAAGAACTGCACAGGATCGATTACGATGAAGTCGGTGGAATCAGGCCTGAGTAATTAGGAATTCATCATTCCTGTGTGTATCCAGATTTAGACATCTGAATGTGTGGCAACGGGCCTTGAGATAACCACCCACGAAGTCGTGGCCAGCCTCTAATTGCATTTTCGAGTCAAAGGCGTCAGATCAATGACTGTCTGCAGCCTTTTACCGTGTCCTTCACCCAGAAACACAGCAAGGAGGCTGATAACACAGATAGAATCAGATGGGGTCGGGAATGTCCCCGTGCTAGCCATTTATATCAGTCGTGTGGCGCCATAATGAAACCTGCAGCAGGAAATTTCATTAGCGTGCATGAGCTCACTGCTCAGTATGCACACTGACCAGTTCATGTGAGTATAACTCATTATTCATACATGTATTGGGCTTTGTTATGTTATCAGCAATATGTTCACTCCTTTAAAATGGAAGGGATTCACACTGACATCAAGCATACTTGTAGATGTCTCATGACGAAATGTCTAGATTTTGCCTTAACAAAGAAAAGTAAGGTCCTTTAATCTCATGCAGACCGAGCTTTGATACATTTGGCTGAAAGATATACCAATTTGCCTGGCAAATAATAAAACGTTTTTTCTTGTGTGTCGCAAGGCTTTAAAATATATAAAAGGCTTATATATAATCTAAAAAAATAAAGGCTCAATCAGACTAAATGTTTTAAACAAAACAAATAATGTAAACTAGTTGTATGACTACAATGGCTACTGTATGTCAATACACTAAGCTTTGTAGAGGAACAACAATGCCTATATTTGTAATGGGTTTATTAAAAATGTATGGAGGAACATCGAGTCACAAGATGATAATTGCATCCGTCGAGACGTTGCTGTGTGAATGCAGTCCCCCTGGAGTACAGTGAAAACTAATTGCTTGTGTGACGCACTGCTTTAAATAACTCTTACATCGTTTACCATGATACTTCATTCTCGTCAATCTTGTCAAATCACAATGGAGACACCAAACAGAGAGAAGTCTGGTACTGCCGAAGCTGAATATGATTCTGTGAAGCCAAAGTAAGGTGAAAACCTGGAATAATAAAAGTACAGAACAAATGTTTTTTTAATTGAGGGGAATAAACAAGTAATAATTAATCTGCAGATAATTCAGCATGTTTTTTTTGCAGACCTGGCACACTAAACAAAGTAATGAACAACTTGTCTGTTAAGTCCAGCATATTTGACACATTTTCAAAGCAGCCAAAGGGGATTTTAATTGATACACTTTAATATCTATAAGCAATGCAATTTAACCCATTGTTTGTGTAGCGACTTAAGGAAACAGAGACAAGTTGCTGAGAGGCCGCGGTCGGGCCTGATAACCTTTGTCTGACGCGCTCAAAATCATTTTGAAAAAAAGTATTTAAGATGATCAATTTATTATAACATGCAGAGAGACATTTTATTAATAATCGCAGCTATTGAAAGTCTGCAGTCAACAAAAAATACAGCGACGCTCTCACCCTCTCTTCCATACACACCTCAAATAATTGAGCATATTATGAGTGCCGCCAATATCCATGGTAACCAACTAATTCAACCCTAATTGATGATAAAAAGTTATAATATGTTAAACAAAGAACAACGCCAAATAGAATTAATCAAAAGCTTTAACCCTTATGTTGTGTTCGGGTCTCCCGTGACCCGTTTCAAGTTAAAATTATATAATAACCACGCTCTAGTTTTTTTACGCCCTTCCCATGCAGCCCCAACA
>NW_011354719.1:58634-83238 GCF_000735185.1 Notothenia coriiceps
TGTGTGCCTTGGCAGTGTACTGGGGTGATGTGTTCTACTCTTTTTGTTTTGGTCAGGACTCTGGCAGCGGCGTTCTGGATTAGTAGTAGTTTTCTAACCAATTTTTTATAGAGACCTGTAAATACACTATTACAGTAATCAAGCCTGCTAAAAACAAAGGCGTGAACTAGTTTTTCAAGGTCTTGTTGAGACATGAATGTTCTAAGTCTGGCTATGTTTTTCAGGGGATAGTATGCCGATTTAGTAATTGGGTTGATGTGGGATTTGAAATTGAGGTTTGGAAATGTGGTGTAACAATAATTGTAAGTCTATTATAGCCAGATAACAACATTATCCACTGTCTTCACTATAGGGAATATAATGAGCAAATTTATTCAAATGTTTTACATGTGGTGTGATGTGTTTTGGGGCCATGAAATAAAATTACAACAGGATTGTACGGTTATTAATGCATAATAAGTTAGTTATGATGTAGTTAAAACAATATTGGATGATAGTCATTATTTTGGTGTGTTTTGGACTGAGATAAATCATGGGTCAAAATTGACCCGCGAACACCATGGACGGTAACAGCTTTCGAACACAAAACAAGGGTTAATACATTTACCAAATAAATGGCTCCTACGGTTTGTTTATTGATCTTGAGTTCTCTATTAAATTTGTTTTTTTAATATTATTTAGTCAGAGGATCCAAATAAGCCCAGTGGATTGTCTGCCTCATCCTGAACTGTTTATCATATCTGTTTTGTTTGTGTATTTTTTTAATTGTGCAAAACAGTGAAATACAAAAACACTGGCAACACGTCACACCAAATGAAGAGAAGTTTAAATCCATCTCAATGGGAAACATCAAAACAAGGTGCCACGCACATTAAAATGATTGTATTATATCATTATGTTTTCTTCCCATGGCAGTCTGCAAGATAATGTTTTGATATGAAAGTACATTGAAAAGAAAAGACAGGCAGTGACGGTTAGAAGTACTGCAGAGTTTTTCAGGTGATGGTGATTAATTGCCTCCTGCAGCAAAGAAAGCAATATTGCAGAACCTCCATCATTAAATTACGCCGTTCAATGACATCATCAAAATGTTCGGGGGGCTTCAGTTGAGCTGCGCAAAAAAACAGCTCATCCAAAACGGCGAGTTAAAAAAAAAGGGACATTTATTTTTGATCCAGTCCAAGCTTTGAATAAAAAGTGAAACATACAGTGCCTTCACCCCCCCCAGTGTTTCCCCTATTTAATTGCATATTATGTGGATTTTATGTTAAGGACCCTCACAAAATAGACCAAATGTGGGATGTAGAACAAAAAGAAGCCTGTTTAAAAAAATTATAAAAGAATACAAACTGAAAAGTAGTGTGTGCATATGTATCCGGCCCTTTGCTTTGAAGCCCAAACAATGACCTTCAGAGGTTAATATTTGGTAAGTAAAGTTCACCTATGTTCAGTCTAAGTGTCACATCATCTCATATGTCATCTTATTAATTACCTCTATGATATCTGAATGCATATAGAATCATGAAATACAAATATTGAGTTTAAGAAATACAACAGAGCCTGGGTAAAAAGACATTCATTTAAAAACTCAAAAATAATTGCAACAATTATGCACATTAACATTTGTAAAACCTTTTGTGCCATTGCGTACACCTGGGTAAACATTATTGTTTTTTACCTCCATGTGGGATTGCTTGCATGTGAATGCATAGGGTTGCTGTGATTGATTGTTTGTGTGTGTGTGTGAATAAAACCCCCTTTTTCTTCTTCTACCTTGTTTACTTGTATCGCTCTCTGCTCCAGAGGTGAGAAGTGTTAATGAGGGTGCACCAGCTCCAGTCCACCAAACCCATCAATACCGTGATAGCAGGTGCCCACAAATTTGCTGGTAATTATGCCCTGTGGATGTTCCTAAATCCACCCCCCTCAATCCCACAATCCCCCATCAGTCCAGCCCCCCCACCCTGCAATGTGTTGCCCATCCTCTGGTTCCCTCAATAGGAGAAGCAAAGCCACTGAGAGCCTGACTACGGGGACTGGACCAATTAAAGGAAGAAATACACAGAACAGGAAACTGCTCCTGGATCAGCAACAGTAGTGCCAGGCATTTTTTTTTCAGTTCCCATAAAGACGGTGTGTCAGCTTTGGTAGAGAAGACCTCTGTCTTCTTGTAAATTGTTGAAAAGAGTGTTGTTTCTTGTTCTTTTGAACCTGGATAACAATTGGAACCATCATAACAGAGGCTTTTTCATGTTCAGAGGTCAGATGAATGGAAAACTTTCTGAACAGGCCTTTAAAAGTGTTGGGAGGAACATAAAACTTTCATAAACTGGACGAAAATCACACCTCATGACTGAACATGTCCTGCTTGTTCCTGCTGGCGTCACGCATATGTAGAGAGGTGACCTCCACCTATCCATTAGGATGCTCTAGTGGGACATTTCCCCTGGACAGCAAGGCGAGAAGAGAGCCCGTCGGCGGGTAGAAAGGCGTTGCCTCGTGCTGTCCCGCAGGACACACACAGGTGGCAAAACGACAGTGCTGTCGTCATGGCAACTTCCTTCATTTCAACCCTCCCTGGCAGATCCTGACAGATGTGCTAAGCCTTGTGGGCGATTGTTAACGAGAGGATTGACCCTTTCTTGCTTGTTTTCTTTTGGGAGATTCTTGTTTTGGAAGGCCCCCACAAAGAGTTCTAAAGAGAGACAGATTTCCCCTTTATTATGAATATGTGATTTCCCCCCCCCAAACTGATCTGTTTAAAGGTTATTTTTATGATTATTATACATTGTTATCATTATTATTATTATTATTATTATATGATTGTTGTTTTGTATTTTTGTTGAATTATTTTATTTAAATTTACATTTTGGATTGTTTATTTTTTTGTCATTTCTGACTTTCATTCACGTAAAGCTAAAATGCTTTTGGATTAAATGCATACTGTATGAAGCATGTTTCTTTTTTCGTTTATCAATCAATGTTTATTTATATAGCCCAACATCACAAATGTTACATTTGTCTCAGTGGACTTCACAGTTTGTACAGAATATCAGTATGACAATACGACACCCTCTGTCCTTAGACCCTCACATCGTACAAGGAAAAACTTCCAGAGAAAACCCACAGTTTAAAGGGAAAAATGGGAGAAACCTCAGGGAGAGCAACAGAGGAGGGATCCCTCTCCCAGGACGGACAGACGTGCAATAGATGCCGTGTGTAAATTGAGAAGATAATACATTTGTAAATGTATTATCTTCTCAATTTACACACGGCATCTATTGCACGTCTGTCCGTCCTGGGAGAGGGATCCCTCCTCTGTTGCTCTCCCTGAGGTTTCTCCCATNAATGATCGACGGCCAATCGATCGGAGCATCGGACATTTTGACCGGCAGGGTTTTAAATTTACCGGTTTTTATTCAATTTTACCAGCTAAAAACCGATTTTTAGTCAGTAAGTAGGCCTAACTGAGATTTCTATATTTTAAAAGCTTGCTATAATGCTTTTGGGGTTTTTCCCATATAGTTTTCTGTGCATGCAGGCTACAATCCCAAAGTTCCCTCTCCTCCATTGGACTCCTTTGTTTACTCTTTAATCATAATGACACTGACCAATGGCACTTGACCAATCACAACAGAGCCGGCCAGTTAACCAATCAGAGCAGACAGAGGGTGAAAAGAGGTGCTGCAGTACAGGCAGTATGAGAGAAATAAAGACATTTTTGAACATTCAAACATGGATAAATGTAGAGACACAAAAAACAGATATGAAACCTGGAAACATGTATAGTAGGGCCCCTTTAAAGCTGACTTCCCAGTCAGACCTTTTCTTTCTGATTTGGTATAGGAAACACCTCCCATCTAATCATGACAAAATTCCCTCTGCCTACTCACATTTTCATTTACCAAGTGATGGGAGACAAAGCAGTGACCCAGTTAATATTGTCACAAGAGATTTCAATTATAGGGGCTGAGGAGCCTTTTTATCTAGCCAAGGTGATAACATTATTCCAATGTTTAGCATTGCAATGAACAGTGTTACCTCTTATACAATTCTGATGGTTTTCCAGGATAATTAACTGCTTTTTTTCTGTTGTTAAAATGTTACTTTTTATTTTGAATTTCCCTGCAGATTGTGTTGTCCTTGCTTGTAGATGTAGTCAGTTGTGTTCCCTATGACTTTACACACACATATAAAAACGTATAGTGTCCATTACTAAAAGAAATGATTTATGAATGCTTGTCAATATAAATCCAGCCCCGGGTGGAGAACCACAAGAGGATATACTGTACATGCAGGGTCAAGACAAAAAGGCAGAGAGCAGGAATTAGCGACCTGTGCATCATGTATTTGCAGTCTTGTACAGTTAAGCTTCAGAGTACATTAAGACTCTCCAGACAGCCTGGAGGCAGAGCTGCAGACCTGACAGCCGATGAAGACTCAGGGTCATAGAATATTATTTCGCCTTAGTCATAAGCCGTGCCCAACGTGATGTAACATCTCAAGACTGAAAGGTCCTTGGTTCGAGAAACACAAGTACACCTCCTCCATCGGGCAAGTACACATATCCTGTCAAGTGGGAGATTTGCACTTACAGAAAGAAAAGTCTGGTCACACACTGAGACTAATCCATCTGCTCAAATCCCTTGTAACTATTTCATTACATTTAATAAATTGCTGCCAAACATGGAAATGCTGTTGGAAATTGTACGATGGTCTCTTTTTGTCTTCATTACCTTCGGCTTTATAAGAAACCATCATGTGTACAAAGTCTGTCCCCCATGTAATTATATGACACCCTCACATGTTCACATGCGCTATCTTACTGGAAATGTGTAACAGCAGGAAATGAGAATTGGAATACAATCTGCAGCATGGTACAGCAGTTTTTATACAAGATATGGTATAGTGATAAGACATGTTTATGTTACTGTCCTGAGGGAAAAAAACGATGAAATGAAAACACTGGGTCTAGATAACAGAGGGTCAAAATCATAGTCATGTTATTTACATATACAGTGTTTTCTTCAGGGCAAACATGGTAGGTGGGGTTAAAGCGAGTGGGCGCTTGCTGGCTGGCATGTTTAAGACAGTTCCTATGTTTTGAAGTTGTTGTATATGCTTATTAGCCACAATCAGTGTATTACCCATGGTAGATGGTGGTCGGCACGCTCCCAGTTTGTTGAAACAGGAAGTTGTGAGGGCATTGAAGCTCAGCAATGTATTGCTGCGTACGGGGCCTCAGTTGGCGGCAGTAGATCAGTGTGTAGGGATTTGGCTTGGGAACTGAAGGATTGGCTGATCGGACCAAAACATTCGAAGTATGGCCTGGTAGCTGGAAAGGTGCCAGTTCACATCCTGGGCACTGCCAAGGTGCTGTTGTGCAATGCACCGAACCCTCAACTGCTCGTTGGCGCCATAATAACTGGAAGCCTGTTTTCTTTGATTGCCTTCCATAACAGAAAAATGCATGTGTTTCTAAATGCATATGAATTCAGACGTGTTTGTGTACAGGTCCTGTCGTGTATAATGTACCGTTATCAATAACAACTGAATTTTCCCTTGGGGATAAATAAAGGTTCTTCTATACATATACCTAAATTAAAGGCCCACATAAAAATATTTCTATCAATGTGTAATATATATTCACAAGGTACCGCTTCACCTTGCCTTGAGATATTACTTTTGCACGAAGAACTGTGGCTAAAATATGTTTATCTGATGCACAGATCAACAGTGCACTGGTAAGTTTCCGTATGGGCGTACAAACTGCCAAGAACTGTGAGGAAAACGGACCAATTTCCTCGAACAACCCATTTTCAAACGTTTCAAACTATCCTTTTAACAGAAGCGGGCGATAATGCATGTAATTCCTTTGTGATTGGATAGGTCTGATAATTTGAAGCAAAGTAAGAAAACGGTCTCTTTAACCTCCTGCTAGCAAAACTTAGGTCATATATAAATGGATGTGTTTTCATTTGGCAGTACAGTCTATATTTGGGAATATAAAACTGACATCCATTATATTATTAAGACGTTTTACTTTACCTGGTGCCTCTATGATTAGTGCCTCCGGTTACAGCAAACCAACCTGGGCAATGCCTGGAGACTAAAAAGAAAAAAAGAACTCAGATTGTAGCCCATTCAAATATATCTCAGGAGCAACTGAGGTGCTCAGGGCTAACATCTAGAGACATCAAGTCCTGCTTCACTGGCCTGTTAAGGCTGTCATGTTAGCGCATATAGTCCATGTCCAAGTTCATAACCCATGTACGGAGTCCTTGTAAGAAACAATATATGCTGTTGTCTGCAATAAGATGAGTACCTGAGATTCTGCCATGAAGCCAAGAAAATGCCAAACATTAGTTGTGACTCTAATTGGATGAAATACTGTCTTCCGCCTTGTGCTTTGACTCTCAGAAGTATTGAGTGTCTGGATGCCATTAATCAGAAGCAAATGTTCCTTACTGAAGCATGCAGCATGCCAAATGAATGAGTAGCAAAAGAGAAATGTTGTAATCTACACTGAAAACAGCACAATTTGTTTCAGTGACATTTAGGAAACATACACTCCTTTGAATAGTCTTAAGGTCAGCATGTTACCTAAGGCTTCTGTACCTGTCGGGTGTCAAATGTAATACAAACTACTTGTGTGACATCGGGCCTGTTTGCTTTTCATAACGAACCCCATACAGTGATGTGGATTTTCGCTTGTCTTGAATACCACAATGTTTACAATCGACAACCTTTTTGTCTGTTAAACCGACATCACTGCAAGTAGTACTATAAAATGCACATACAGTAAGCACTTAAAAGTAGATGTCTAGAAAAATAAAGAAAGACTAAATGAAAACCATTTGCCGTATATACATATTTACATAATGCTATATAGTACATATTCAGATGGTTAGAAATCGAGATATATGTTAATATCAAACAGGTCTCACAACCATTTTGTATTTCATTACCATTTCAAATGATATGCTTTGTTAATGCATAGAAACGGTATTCGAGCAGGAAATTTGACATTTACTAATACAGGTTTTCCATGGACCTAATTAAATCCATGGTAATTAACGTCTATCTTATTACTTAGAGAAAACTGGAATTCACAGATTCAATGATCTGGAAGTACCCCATTAATGGCGTCAGAAATATTTCCATTTGAACTCTGTATTCACAGGGAGTTCATGGTTTTGTGAGACACATACAAAAGAGTTCAAAGCCCCGGCCAGGGAGAGAGTCTGTCAGTAAGTAAGCCATGAGATTAACACAGTTTACTTCCTGGTGTACACTAGACCCTGTGCTCAGGCTGCAGACACACAATGCATAATGCATTTCCCAAAGATCCACTGACAATGGGAGTGAAGGTGCATTTTCAAAAGATACTGAATGTACAATTGCTGAGTTATGCGGTACTTTTGTGAGGTATATTGCATATTTTCCATGTGTGGATTATTGGGGCCCCATTGTAGGTAAGGGGAGACATTATGTCACCCTTATCTCTTGTTAAAGCTTCTTCAATGCTATCTAGCATATTATGCACAGTTCACAGGGGTTATAAGATGTGTTGACAGTATATCAAGTTGTTTTGAAATCATATAGTGATTACACATTCATAGAATATGGTTTCTCATGAAAATAAGATACATTCGTCCCTGAACTTACCGGAATGGTTTATTTCTACAGACAGTAGCACTAAGTTAGCAGCTTGCCTCTATGTACCGTAATCAGCGTCCGAACTGACAATCACTACTCAAGTTACAGCCCTTTACACTGTTGTAGTAATTAAAACACCTAACATATTGACATTTGTCATCTGTTGTTAACATATTTCCGTCTGCTCTTAATTATCATCCCCTTCACAATCATTTTAGAGGATTAATTACACGTTGTATTTGTTGCTACTGTGCAAAAATAGCTCTTTGGAATTGCATATTGCAATTGGTTGTATAATTTCCTGAGAGGGTAATTGTACATTTGGTTATAATGTGTACTTACTACATCGATGCCGTACCAATAATTACAGTAATACCCTTCCAGTGATTACAGCACTAGTAACTCATTAATTGTCTCCTATGCCATCCTGCTACACTGCTCTACTGAGGGAGAATTGACAAGTTATACATTTCATTATTTGAATGTGTAAACTGTGAGACAGGAGAGTGCATTTACAATTGTATTTGTAACGACATAAAAGTAATATACTGATTTCATGAGTTGAACCTTGGTGGAAATGTCCTTTTAGGGATGGCATGGCACCTAAATGACTTATTTCAAAGGAGGGACCTAAGATATGCAGAATCAAAAAGATCAGCCATGACCGGAGCACAGATAGTAACGTAGTGTTCACAGTGGCTTATGTTGAACAAAGCACACACAATTGGGATTAAGAGGAATATTATTTTACCAAAGAGCGTCCTTTTTTTTACATTTGGCCTGACACTACAAGAAGATCTTAATTATTTCCTTGAGCTCACACACTTTTCCTGAATATTTCCTGCAAATGCAAGACCTGATCATTGCCAGTCGCTTTGGTTAAAAGCGTCAGCTAAATGTAATGTAATGTAATGTATTGGACTATGATCATTTATTGTGCTTGTTGGGTAATGCATATTTTATTTGGTATCAGAGTGATACTTATATCTGGAAATACAAACCCTCTCTTCGACAAACCTTTATTTTAATAAATAATATGTCTCTTTCTTAAACTCATACAGACAAACCCTCACAATTCTTCTCAACATCTTGTTTCCATCCCCATAGCCTAAACGATGAAACGATGCCTAAGCATATTTAATAAACCTCAAACCAAGAGAAAATCTTGCAGCCCACAGCTATCTGACTCAGCACCAACCAAATAGTGCTGCCTCTGGATACTGCAGAGCGTCAGTCTCACACTGGGCAACATCTGTCCTCTGCTGCCACGCAAAATGCCCCCCCCCCCTCACATTTATTTGAGTAAAGTTGCAAAATGACATATAGATTATGGACGGATAAACAGACGAGGCAGAATGAGACAACGAGAATGTAGGATCATCAAAACACGCCGGCCATATGTTACAATATGCAAACGTAAAAAAAAACAATCCCTAAGATAATACTTTAAATATACATGACTTACAGTCTTTGGGTCAGCTAAACTACAGTATGTTAAGTAAGCTAAACCATGTTCTATTAAGGAAACTTTTTTTGTATGCATAATGCTTTGCCTTTTGCTGGCAGGAAAGCGCTGGCAGGGCGATTGTATTGTTTCTATGACAACAGTATACGTCAGCAACGTATCACTGCTGTTGTAAGGCAGACTAGCATGGATTTGATCATATGTTTCTGCTATTATGTATTTCTTGAAATGTTGTTTTCACTATGAGTACCGGCCAGAAGTTTCTTGCTCTCAGGCTTTTTATTACTGAGATTGTTTTGTTTTGCGAGATTTGCTCGCAAAACAACCAGTTTCCACCTGTTTGATATACTTTTAATAAAAAAGGCTTTTATGATTCAGACAGACATGACCAGAAACAAGCTTTCATGCAATTTTCACCGGCTGTTTTCTGCCAAACCAAAAAGGCAGCGCTTTGAGATTAGAATAAATCTGTCTGGTGCCCATCTCAGTTTTAACAAGCCACACCAGCAGATCCTTATCATCTATTGTTTGGATTTGTATTTTTTATTGTGAATTAATTATATTGCAAATATTAGGGATTTCAGTAGAAAGGACATTCTCCACCATATCTTCCAAGTTTCTCTGCAAACAACCAACTGCTTTATGACTCAACTGTTTATTTTTTGGTTGCTTAATGGATCTAATTAGAACGCCTCCCATTCCTCTCATTTTATGAAGAAAGTATTTGATTATTCTGTATAATGAAGAGCACTGCATGTCGGGGCCTCTAAAGTAGATAACTTCATTATATATACACTATATGACAATTTCACAGCTATACAGCTGCAGCCAATGACCCATGACTTGATTGTTTAAAATCAATCTAATTAGCACTTCCGGCCCATACCAGTGTGGGAAATTAAACATACTTTCTGCTTTATATGTTGCATCTATAGGGACCCTTGCAGGGAAGAATGAATGTATGAATTTATAGTAGTTTTGACGCAGGTTCAGCAGTAGTTGTGAAACTCATTAGCATGTGTGGTCTGTGCTGCTCAATGTGAGGTTTTATTGATTTATTCTTCTCCTCCTGCTTTTCCGTCCTGTTTTGAAGCCCTTAGCCTCAGAGAGGTCTGATGGTGCTGATTACCTTAAGGGAGCCTCTGAATCAGCGGGTTGCCATTCCATCCAAAACCCCAAGCTTAACGAGCCTTCACCTTGAGTGACCCCGTCTTCACCCCATCACTGTGAGGTTTTTTTTTTTTAAAGTGGGCTTATCATTGGTACTGAATTACATGCTCCGGCGGGGCCGGCTGTATATCGTTGTTTCCGTTCCAGCCTCCATAATTAATTGGCCTTGATGAGCGTAGCGATGGATACTAATTGGCCGGTTAGGGATCTCTTTGACTTCAGGTTTTAACATGGGAATGATTCATAACATAATGATTCAACCTAAATACTGTCAGTGAAATGCCTCTATGGCGACTTTTTGCCCTTGGTATTCCTTAATATTAATTAGTCTGGAAATATTTAATTTATGAGACTTTAGCAGTACTATATTTTCCACTGTAGTGGCTTGAAAAGGGGGAATGGGAGAAATGCTAATAAATTCACTTACACTATTTTCAAGGTATCTTGTTGTGTAAAAATACATATATTTATTTGATTACATGATTGTATTATTATTGCTCAATATACCAATATTACATACTAATAGTTTAACATTAAATATACTCACTATTTATATTTCAAATTGTGCTACGTTATTGGATCTAATATATAAGAATGTTTTAATCAATAGCTCATTTGTAATAGGAGCTAAAACATGCTGTGTGTGTGGATGTGCTGAACCTGGCACACAGTTGTTTCTCGCAGTAATTGCTGACAGACCCACTGACTGTCTCTTTAATAAATCCCCAGATTCACCTCTGGTGCAAGGCTGGGCAATCTCAGCTTCTTTTTGTCTCCCTCTAATTAGTCACATATTAGAAATGCAGTGAGAAACAATCTAATTAAGAGGGCCTGACTCAATTTGCTTGTGGAAAGTTCAGTAATGGAGGTGGGGAGAGCAAGGGTGAAACACAAGGGAGAGGTGAAGTGGTGAGAGGGAGCCTAATCTAAGCCATCCATCTCTCCATCTCCCAACCAATTAATGAATCTCCATACACACACACACACACACACACACACACACACACACACACACACACACACACACACACACACACACACACACACACACACACACACACACACACACGCAAAGGACAAGCAGATGCAAGATGCTGCAACCTGCATGTATATTTTATTGCGTACGTCTTTGTGTATGTTCATACCTGCTGCGAATGGAAACCTATCGAGACTCACCATGCTGTGATGAGCATAGCAATTAATCAGCACAAGTTGGTCTATAGACGTAATTCCCCTCCCTGTGAGTGGTGTACAAACAAAACATACTGACAAAGCACATGGATAAAGATGAAGTCATTAATCTTCAGGCTAATTTGATTTAATACCTGTAATCGCCTTTAGACGCAGTTTGGGGTGGATTGTCTTTGTCCCTATTTCTGAGGGAAAGGCAGTCTTCTCTCAGACTGTATGCTGAACCCAACACTCTGCATCAGTGTGTTTATTTAATTCATATTGCAGTTAATAAAAAAGTTATATCCATAGTTTTAAATGTTTATACACAGGCTGAAAGTAGGATTTGTCTTGAAATGACATAGCGAAGGAAACATGTAAATTGAGTAGCTAGGCTTTTATTATGCAAACCTAAAAGTTACTTAAATTATGCATAACTCTACAGAAACCAATTTAAGGGGTTATCTCATGCAAGAGGGCATAGGGGCAATACACTGCTCCCACTATCGTTATATTATTAAAGGCAAGATAGTGCAGAGAGGGGAAATAGCAACACAAACAAACACAAAAAATAACTTTTGGAACTTCCTTAACAAGCTTATAAATCAACAGAAACAACCTTATTAAAAATAATCTAAATTTAGAAACCCAATTTTCAGTAGCAGTGACCACTCGGATTTACGAAGAATCTCAATCACTTAAAGACAGCCGGTGTATGGCGCTGTCGTAGCTGCTTAACACAAAAAACAACATGTACTTGCCACTTCTGAACCTCTTACAGAAAGTCATGGTTTTCTTTCATTTCGAGCCCATTTCGGTGCCTTGTTAGAGTGACCTGTAAATCAAAATCGATCACAGATTAATTTATTTCACAAGCCCACCATATTTACCGGTAGTTGTTTTCATCTGCATCCACGCTGCAGGGGTGAAGCGAACTTAAGAAGGTGAAATCAATAAAGAATTAGAGCTTTCACTGGATTGACCGTTAGGCTGTTTTGTAGAAAGAAACATGTTTTGTTTTCTACCTTCACCTCTCTTCATGATTGCAGCACATACAGTATGTAGCACTTTTTATGTCAGGTCTGTCAAATAAAAAAAAACATACAGTAGAGACAGACCTCCTACACACAGTAGTCCTGTACCCTTAAGAAAACCATTCAGGGTCATACTTTTGAAGTTTGTTTTACTCTGTCAACTCAATTTGTCTCTAAGGTTATTAACACAATGCAGGATTCCAAATGAGTGCAAGAAGTGGCATTCAAACAATTAACTTCAAATGTAATAAAGGCCATTACATGGAAACTGACACATTTACAACATTGATTTAGAGTTTCTACAAAGACACACCAATCGTGTTTTCCCCCTTATGACTTATAGATTTTACCCTCATTGCCTCATCATACAGCTCTTTCAAAGTTTCTCCTATCATGTAAATGGTTCAGCTGTTTCCGACAAGAAATACACAGGCTCAAATGCAAACACAGGTTTTGAAAATAAACTATACTTTGAATGTGGGTATATAATGCTCCTTTCAGGTTCATATGTGTATTTTGTGCCTCTACTGGGACATGTCTCCATGCTTTAATGTTCAAAAAGCCCTTTATTTTTCTCATAATACCTGTGCTGCAGCACCATTCACCCTCCGTCTGAAACCAGAGCCCAGTCTGCTCTGATTGGTTAGCTGGCCGGCTCTGTTGTGATTTATCAACTGCTTAAAGAAGCCCCTTTGCCCATCACGTACAATGTGTTGGAGTGATTATCATTAAAAGCGTGAGTGTCACATACTGATGTCACAATATCACGAAAGTAAACAAAGGAGTGAAATAGATGCGTTTTGGAATGTTAGCTTTTGAAGACCATTTGCATTCACACAAACCATAACACAAAACAGAAAAGGAAAAACCCTGAGAAGCATATAGCAAAAGCATTTAGTATAATATTTGTATAACATATCCTTTTTAAGAGAGATGCTGAAGGAATCTTTCAGTCTCTGCATTGCCAGAGGAGATTAAATATAATCTAAAATCAATATTCACAACCATAGCTCGGATGACTTTTTTAGTTGTTTGGTTCTCTGTATAATACATTGTATTATTGGTAGGACAGATGTTTTATCCGTCCTGAGAATGAACTTGATGGGACAAGCTTCATTCGTTTTGGCACATTGTCCCATTTCCAAAGAAAGAGTCCAACAGAAAGGAGTAATAGTTGGACTGACTGAAGGTCACTGTGCTGCACAGTAATGGGCAAAGCACTCCCTATGGGGCCACTGAATAAGTCCCTGTTCTGGGACAGTGATTTCCTACAATGAACGAAGCAAAGATTTGGAGGAAACCAGAGGCAGCCCAGTGGAAAATAAGCTATACATTTATTTCTTGGTCAATGTATAAAGACTGCCTCTGGATTTTCCTTAGAACAAGGTCGATGTGGTACACGACAGTACAGAACATCCTTGCATGAGGCATTACAGCCTGAACAAAGCCTGTCCTGTATTTATTAAGCCTCCTATTGAAACCTTTAAATCTCCTGCTGCAGAATTCGTCCAACAACACAACAGAGCAATGGCAGGTGAAACGTGTTCGGCCTGATTACACTGACCCCCAAGGTTAAAGGGGGTCACAACGTAAATGGGAAACAGCGGTTTTAATCCCTCACACATTGTTGGTAGTAATTCCAAAATAATTTTCTAGCTACAGCCAAAGGCAACGTGGTGCAAACTGCCAAAACATTATGTCCAAAATCAAGCCAAAATAATTAACAGGGAGACAAAGAGAGGCGGTTTTTACTTCTTAAAATGTATGGGGTAAGCCTGTACATTAATTTGCTTGGTGAATGCTGTGTCATTTTAAAGGACAGACACAGTACAAACAACTTAGTCCTAAAAGTTGAAACGGCAATATGTTCTGCTCTCATGATGGCTACAGTATAGTGTTCTGCTTCTTTATTTTTTTTAAACCTGACAAGTATTTTTTTTAAATTTTAAGATCATTTTGGATGCTGTAATGGTAACAGTGTGTGTGTCAGATCACCATTGGCATGTACGGTTTTAAACTCTACTCTGAAAGGTACTAGTTGAGACCCTATCAGTGTATCAGTTACTTTAAAACATTATAGAGCTCATGAGAGCTAAAGGTAGACGAGTATTAATTCCCTCTACTATAAACGTTTTACATTTTTTGTGAAAAACATCTTCAAAAGTTGTATTTATTCAAGTTTTTCACCAAGAACTACATTATGAAAAGATTACATTTGAATTCCACAGGCGATCAATAAAGGAAATGAGAAAGTAATAATGTACTCATTATTTTTCTTTTGTAAGTCAGCCCATGTCTGTTGAGTGCCTTTAAACAACATCCACAAACATGTTTTTTATCATAAATTGTGAATTATAATTGAAAAAGTAATACTCAGTAAAATAAAACAAGACGTTGTTGTTCAACAAGTGCAGTTAGCCCACAGTTAGGATACATTTGCCTGACCATTAGTTTCATTTTACTTTTATTTATATCCGTTGGGCACCACGGCAGGGCCCAGGAGGTGAACAGGGACCTCTCAAAGTACCAGTCCACACTCCATATTTAGGTATTTTCGGGACTTGAACCGATGACCAAATGGTTCCCAGGCCAAGTCCCTACAGACTGAGCCACTGCCAGACATAAACAATACAAAATAGTGCAATACAAAAATAATGCAAATGTCAATTTTAATGAAAGCAACTCAAGAAAAACACAAGACCTTCCTTTAACATTTCGTTAATGCTTTGTAATTGGATGTTTAACACTAGAACTGCCAATCGTGTCAATTTGACCCAGATCTGCTTTTTATTGTACATAACTTTTTTTCAATAAAATATTAAAGTCTCCCAGTCCGTGACTTTCCCTAAAAGTGTGTTATGTAGCACCCTATGTTGTTAAAAATTGTCAATATGAAGTCAGATTGAAGAAATCACCAAAAAAAATGGCCATTTATACCTATTTCCGCTAAGCGGGTCATATTGACCCCACCCCTTTTCGCGCTATTGATTTCGCGTGTAAACAAACATAACGTGTTGCTATAGCAACGCCTTTTGTCTACTGCGGTTCCTTATAGATAGAGGGATAGATAGAGATAGATAGATAGATATATTGATATATTGATAGCGACAGTCTGTAGTGAAGGAGCGCGCTCCCGCTCACGGGAGACTGCTCGCGCTGCGCTCCGCAGCAAACAGCTGTTTGCTTTTCACCCAACATCGACAACTGCCTCACGAAACGCTATGTTAGCTTTAATAAACGAAACAATTTAACAAAATTGCTTGTCAAAATACCAATACCACAGGACCATTTTTATTTTTAAAGCAATACTTTTACCTTGAAAATCAATGCATTCTAATGCCGGGTCAATTTGACCCCGGTGGCGGTTTTAGGTATAAAAAAATCTCTGGCGGCTCTAGTGCTAAACAGCCTTCTAGAGAGAGATGGCATCATGCTGGGCCCCCCCTTTCTGTCGTCCATTATTTTCCTTGAGAAAAACAAGTTTATTTGTGGAGGATATTCCTATAGCTAGCTCCCCATACATCCATCTCAGAAAAGGCATTTATCGAGGTTGGGGCTTTTGGTGCAGTGTAATTTGCCAAGGTCTACGTTTAAATGCCTGTACTACATTCAAGCGTAAACACTCCATTTGCACATCTTCACCCGGCGGTGCTTGGTGATAATCATTCTTTCCACACTCACACGGCTGCATTCATCATTTGTGAGTGGTGACTTTGTGAATATCTTTCAGCATATTTTACAAGTTGGCATTACCTTTCACAGGCACAGTGGGGTGAGCTGGGGGCATACATAACAAACAGAACTACTGCATAGTTGTATGACCCTCTGGCACTAAGGATGGGTGGGGAATAGACATCTTTTGACAGCTAGTGTGACACACATTTCAATCTGTTTTCCAGTTCTCATTGAAAGAAGGTGTGCGCAAGTGTCCTGAGACAAAAGAGTTTGAACTGCAAATGTATTTGGATGTTAGCGGGAATATTTGTCAGAGATGTCTACTAATGTTCAGCTTTAACACCAGGTCATATTGCAGTCACTCTCCTTACTTTTAACTGCATTTGATGTGCTATATTAGCAGAAATTCTTCAACGATCTTTGATGAAAACCAAGTGACTTCAAATGGATACGTGTTAAAGTCTCACATTGCAGACATACAAAGTGTTTGTAGGTTTGGATGTGTTTTCCAGGCAGCAGTATTACCCCTAAGCAAACCATGCTACTGAAGAAACGGTGGAAGCCAGTCCTGGCATTAGAAATCTGGGTGGGAACAGCTTGTGTTTTGGAGACAGCACGCAGGAGGGTTAGCATAAGAGGAGAGCTCCGGGGTTTGATAAATGAGACTGCGTGGCGGCTGCAGTACGAAACTGCTTCCCTGCTCAGCTGTGGTGACAATGTGATTAATATTTGCACAGCATTAAGCTAATTTATCAAGGCCATGTGCACGCCTATGGGAGAAGACTATCACATGGATGCCTGGTCTAAGAGAGTAGGTTTGGCATTCGGAAGCAATTATTCCAAGCCAAAATAAACAAATAAATACAGGAAATGTGTATTAGGGCGAGGTGAGTCTGCCAAGCAAGGAATTTGGGAATATGAGAAAAGCTAAGAGCGAGAAATTAAATATTGCTGAAGGAAGTTTGTCTGATAAACCATACAAAAACCACCTCCCATTATATATAAGCAAAAAAGTAACATGTACACTGCTGAATAAAATGCACTTTGTGATGACTTTTTAATGTTTAAATAAGTACATTTTGGATCTTATCCATGTTGATTTTTGTCATTCTTTTTTAGTAAAGTGGCTTCAATTATGTACCGTTCATGCTTGTTTTGGTGTGTTGATGATGCCCTTATATTTTATTTAGAAACGTCTTTCAATAATGTAAAGCTAAACCAAAAACATGTCAAGTTCCTGTTGGATATCTTTGGGTTAGATTCAGGGTTTTAAATGTGTGCTCCAGACTAGTTTATCCTACTGACAAGGGTTTTCTTGGAAATGATTCTCATCAGGAGGCCAATTAGTTCATTCATGAATAAATGTACCTGTCAATATGGCCGTGTGGGTGTTTCAGTGACATAGCTTTGTCTTTGTCTTAAAATAACTCATTACTAAAGAGAAGTTGTAGTTTTCAGAAGCGGTGTTGGTATTCTACCGATAATGTTATGTCAAGTCTTGGACCTTCTCAATATAACTATAATTGAATTACAGTTTCCAGATATTAGAAGAGGAGCATGAGTCTCTTTGCTAATTATCAATGGTCTATGCAATTAACAGTAGATGTACCCATGTTAAGTACATTGGCAAAGGTCAGAGGAAGTCCAAGAGAGGTCTTCCTCAGATATAATACAGTTAAAGTCTAAAGCTAGTGGTTCATATCCAGCATGCATTAGCTAAGAAACGATAAGGATGTTGGTGTGTTAGTTAATGTAACGAAATGTATGTGCGCTCATGTGCAGACGTGTATATATAGTTTGTTAATTGGATAATTCATATCCTGCAAGACTCCTAAAGACGTCATGAGGTAATGACCTTTCGACATCTGGAACTTACATGTTGCTCTGATGTTGGTGCGTCCAAGTTTAGGAGACCTGACAATGTGTGTGCGTTAAACACGATTAGGGAACATGTTTGTGTGTCATTTAGAAAACGTATATGTGCCCTGTCTTTCTTGTACTTTGTTGGGTTGCATTACTATCACTGCTTGAGAGCAAATGTAATGTGTTCTCATTATTAATAACATTTCTTAATATTTGTTTAAAGTGTTGGTCAGGAGTCCCCACTGCAGAATAGGTGGTCTGTTCATGAGTTCCCTAAGCCTCAAATATGGAGCAGCTCTGGTTCAAATCTATTTTTTAATTCACATAAGATTGAGATTCCTCTCCAACACGGCTGTGTCTGTCAGTATTCCATGTCCAGCTTCTTTGCTGTTGTGGGACAGTCTAGCTAGGCGCCTGCCACTTGGCAGCAAATCTGCCGACTTGGTCAGGATCCAGTATTAAGATGCTACTGCTGTCAAGGGGCCCTGCAAGAGAAACCAATAGTCAGAGCAGTAACTCACCCTTTAAGGCCATTGCCTTGTTTAGGAAAGTAATCTACCCCCAAGCCGCTGCCTCATTCTACACACGATACATCATTGACAAACTCTGGCAGAGCAGTATTCACAGCAGTCACTCTCGGCCTCTCTTCTGCCCAGTGTTGCTCAGCTTGGCCTTGCAGTGTTATGCACCTTTAACCAGGCCAGAGAAAGATGTCAGAAATCGTGAGGCATAGAGTGGAGAGGGTGAGTATCATGACATCACATAATCTTTTCACAGACAGAAATAAAAAGTCTTACATCAGGTGTCTTTATGACCACCTTTTGCCATGGTGAAAACAATACTAGCGTGGCTGATAAGTAATTGTAACTGCTGGTAAAGTTAAGATCTAATTGAACTCTTGATGTGCAGTTTACTGATCTTACAGAGATGGAAACAACATATATCACATAATAGCTGCCGATGATGAAGTTGCCCATGACCTTCTAGGAAAGCAGAATGGTTGATGCAGCAGTGAGGCAGTTTCTCTTCTGCTGTCTGCTGGAGGCAATTTATGGACAGTGCTCAGCGTCCCCTGGTAGGAATGATTAACTGTCCAGTATGCCTTTAACATACATTGTTGTTGAATTGTTTTTGGACTTTGCAGTTTCTTTGTCCATCCGAATTTCCCAACAAATATTCCAGCATGTTGTTTCACTTTATATTTTCAGTCCGTGCCTGGTTTGAAAAATAAATGCTTTTCCCACATTCGTTTCATCTGGGCTTCTTCTTTCATCAAGCGTGTGCATAAAGAAGTACCGTGGCTGGAAGCACAAAAAACATTTGAAGAGAAACGTACTCTTTCAATGTCAGACATTTTGCTTATTAACGCCATGCTGTAGACCAAGAAAGACAGAATATTTGAAAGTTAGAACAGCAGAATAAACAGGATGGGCTCATGATATCTGATGGATTCATGAAACAAATCTGTATTGCACTTAGTAACATTTTTAGAACCTGTTAAGTGTATATCTATACATATCCATAACCCCAAAAAGACATTTGTGTTAAAAACCTATTTATTGAAACCTATTTTATGATTCATTTCGCTGGTTTGTGTTTAACTTTCTAACTTTTCATACCTCCATTGTGTTTTCTAAATAACTAGCTGTAATAACCTACAAACATAAGATATTTGATAACTCTCAAATAACGAGTATTGTGAACATTGTTTTAGTTATTTGAAGTGGGTGTTATGGACATGACTTAAATCATCAGCTTTATTGAAGAGACTCTAGGTCCATTTTTAAAAGACATACAACACTCAAATATGACATAAACGTAGTTTCTTAGTTGCAGTTGGTTATTCATGTCAAGATAGTGGGTTTTTGACACTGTGTGGTTGCTTTAATGACAACTTGACAGAAGCCACAGCGATATAAGCTGCCATAAACCTGTCATGGTCGCTTTAAAGGCAGTAATAAACTGTTATGACCCTCAGAGGCTCGGGTTATGCATAGTTAATTATTGTCACCTCAAGTAAGTCTTGAAACTTCATAAAGACGTAATTATGTGCAATGGTATTCATAACAATCATAAAGTTGAATTCATGCTCATAGTTACACCAGCCTTCTTTACACCCACACCGTTTAAAATTCCCAGTCTTTAGGAGGATGCAGAGAACCACATTCTCAGTTGCTTCTCTACTTTACACTATAATTAGACACCTTTGCAGCGAGATACACATCAACAAACACAGCAGCAGTCCCCTGAGATAGGGTAGGGGGGGGATTTGCTCGCTTGGTGCTGCTGTGGTGCAGAGACATCAATGAGGATATGTCGACACAGAATCAGACACTGGCAGGGGTTTTGGCGCGCACATCAGTTGTGACCTTTGGCAAAACAAAAAAAACAGGACGTGTTGTTAAAATCAGCGAATGTGACGTGTTATGTCACATCTAATGGGGTTAAGAAGCAGCTGACACATTTGCAACAGATGGACAACTGCCTGACATTTGACACCCAGCAAGTCAAGATCCAAAAGCAGCAGCCAAAAGAGTAAGAGAACAGGATGTTGACGACTGCACCTGCAGACCTCACCTGCCTGACTGGAGTCAGTTCAATATGCAATGAAACATTGACATTCACTCAATGTTACATTCAGTTGGGGTAATGAGGCTGTTGAGGTAGGAGAGGGAATTGGGTCCTGTGTACTATATTTTTTATTGGTACCAACATGTAAACAGAACTCCCCATGTGAAAATGAGTTAAGTAATTCAGCCTGTCAAAGAAAAAGCATTGAGGACATCTACCTTTGCATTTATTGGCCTCTTATCAAGTGAGCAGCACACTGGCAGACACATTTTCTGGCGGTGCGAGGGCACGGTAATAAGACTTGCATAATCTGAAGGAGGATTCTCGTAGCTGACGTATCTACTTTATTCTGCATCTGCATCTAATCTGCATTAGTAAAACAGCAGACGCTGCAGCCGTTGCATTGTAATGTTAACATAAGTCAGAACGTTGAATCGCCAAACTAAATCTGTCAAACAGTAATAGATGCAAAAGCGAAAGAGATTCCTCAGGAGTAACGCCTCGGGATTGTCAAACAAATGGCTTCCTATGTAGATCAAGACTTCTTTAGGATGCAGTTTAAACATTCACTCCAATACTGCACATAGCACAACCTGTAATCCACCATGTTTGAATTCAACATGTGTTTCCTACTCTTTCCACTCCAGAGCCATCAATTCTTTTTCATTCTCTGGCTGTCAGGATATCAAGGTGTGTTTAGTATTTTGTGGAAAATTCTATTTGCAAACAATGATTTCCTGTTTTATGTAGTTCAAAACATAATTGCTTCCACTTTACGCTCTAAACTCACTCTCTGTTTGTACTTGTCGCAGAGAATATGCCATTTGTTGCTTTTATCCATTGTGCCTTAAAATGCAATGAGTGCTTTCATTTTCTGTGCAAGTAGCCCCAGTGGATTTGAACTTTGAACGTGACATGCTCCACAAATGAACAAATGTAGTTGCGTGTGCAAATTATTTTGGCTTGTAGTTAATGCTCTGGTTTTTGTATTAGAGATCATATTAAATCAAGTCCAACTTATCAGATGCATTTCATACCATTACCAGAGGTCAGGGAAACAATATATTGTGCAATATCTTGAGTTAGCTTCAGCAAACATTTTTTTTAAAGTCTGTTTTTATCCAGGATGTGGGCAATTCTAACTTTTAGAGCACAAATGCGTGCAAGCATGTGTGTGTCAAACTCCCAACATCTTAATTAAGGCGATGAATGCAGTTTTATAACAGCTAATAAATGAAAAAAATAACAAAGAGATAAACAAAATGTTTAATACAAATATGCAAGAAAGAAGTACTTGGCTTTAGACACAAAACCACTCTCAATAGACATACACTCAGCAATCACATAGACTACTTCTAATGCACAATCAAACATCGAAACATGATGGGTAAGAGGCTTTATCTGAGGCTATGAAACATCATTAAAGAGCATCTTGCAGGTTTTTTTTTTTTCTACATTTATGCTTAAACTTGCTTGAAAATAACAATTAAAAAAGTGAATGTAGGATTTGATATGTTTTACGAGACATAAGGGCAGGAATTCAGAGGGAAAGGAGCAATTTTGAGCTCTGCTCTTAAAAACGGCTTTTTTTAAGGTCATACCTCAAACGAGTCATATTAGATCACAGAGGGGAAACAGGGGAACGCCTAGACTACTGCAACTCCCTCCTGGCTGGTCTACCTGCATGTGCCATCCGACCTCAGCAGCTCATCCAGAATGCAGCGGCTCGTCTGGTCTTCAACCTTCCAAAATTCTCCCACACCACCCCGCTCCTCCGCTCCCTTCACTGGCTTCCAGTAACTGCTAGAATCCACTTCAAGACACTGGTACTTGCGTACCATGCTGCGAATGGATCTGGCCCTTCCAACATCCAGGACATGGTTAAACCATACACCCCAGCACGTGCACTCCGCTCTGCATCAGCCAAACAGCTCGCTGCACCCTGCACTGCGAGGGGGACCCAAGGTTCCCATCAGCAAACACGGGGTTTGCTAATCTGGCTCCAAAAATGAGGTGGAATGAGCTCCATTGAAATCAGGACAGCAGATAGCTTACACATCTTCTTCAGACTGGAAAACTCATCTCGATCGACTCCACTTCGAGAGATAGAATTACTAACAAAGCCACTTAAATATACTTAATAAAGGCCTGGCCCCCTTATCTAAACAGTTTGCAAAAGTTACCACTTCAAAGTTTTTTTTAGCTCTTGAACCCTGGATGCACTTATTGATTTGTGTGTTTTTTTCCCTTCAAGGTTTTTGTATTCCCCTTCCACCCTGGTCGGGAAATGGCACTTATTTGTAAGTCCGCCTGGGAAGTAAAAGGGGGCCCGAACGAGCTAAATGCAATGTTTAAATGAAATGAATTGAAACAATCCCTTTTCCGCTCTCTTTGAACCCCTGCGGGGTATAGTTTTTAGAATTTTCCGTTAGTTTTGAGCGGTTGTGGTTTAAGTGGGAAGCTTGGGTTATTTCTTTTTCGGTATTGTTTTTCATTCCCAGATTTCACCCAATTTTGTAATCCAGGGTCCGCCAGTAATTTGTGTTTGTTTTTGCAGGTTTGCCCCCAACAAATAACAAGCCCTGTCCCGGGACCATCGGTTTCACCCAGTAAAAAAGCCCCCGAGCTAGCCATGTTCGTTCCTGGGTGCCCCCCCCCGTTGTGCATCCCAACCTCCCTGCAGCACATACTGCTCCTTCCACATTTTTATCAGGAAAACCGAATTACTTCTCCTTCCCCCCGTTCTTTGCCCCCCCCTTCTCCTCTCTCTCCCCTCCGGTTTACCCGGCACCGGTAAAAGACCTAGTGGGTGAAAGTTTTTTTTTTTAGGGTAACGGCCCCCTGTGGCGGGCTGGAAACGCTCCCCAGCTCTCCCTTTTGTTGGTTTGGTTTGTTTCCCCCTGGTTCTTGTTGGTTGGTTTTTGGGTTGTTTGGCGTGGGGGGCCCTGTGCCACTCCTTGGGGCCTCCGGCTTCAACCTCCCACCTTCAACCGCCTGCCCCTGCCCAATCAGCTGTTGCCACCTCCCCGACTACCCCACACCCTGGCCCCCTTCCATCCCAAGCATTTTACAAAACGACAATATCCATGGGGGCCCCAACCTTTTCCCCCCCCTCCACCAGAAAAAATCCGTCCAAAGTATCAAGCCCGAAATCAACGTCTCCTCCTCCCGGTAACCACCAGCAATCGAAGTTGGTTGGGGAGTTTGCCAATTTAAGGTAACGCCGAATACCGGCTGAAATAACTTTGCCCGATAAGTTTTGTTATGGAATCAAGTAAATCAACATCCCCCTGCCAGCCCAAAAACGTTTACTATAATTATCCAAAATACTACCTTTAGTATAGCCTGATATATGAACCTAACTTCACAATGGTTGGTGAATTTGTTGAACCCGGTTTAGCCTAACATTCTGTAGCCTAACCCCCGGTCCACTTCACCCAAGATGCNGGAGGAGAGGGAACTTTGGGATTGTAGCCTGCATGCACAGAAAACTATGTGGGAAAAACCCCAAAAGCATTATAGGAAGCTTTTAAAATATAGAAATCTCAGTTAGGCCTACTTACTGACTAAAAATCTCTAAAATCACACTGGAATGATTTACTATTTGAACTAGTACAACCAATGACATTTCATTTAGCCGGTAATTAACGGTTTTTAGCTGGTAAAATTGAATAAAAACCGGTAAATTCAAAACCCTGTCGGTTAAAATGTCCGATGCTCCGATCGATTGGCCGCCATTATCGGCCGATATTCACTCTTAATAGTTTGATCTGTGCTCTCTATAAAGGCCGATCAGGAGAGCTGGATCNACGCAGCTCTGATCACCTGAAGCCCCGCCCACTGTTTAGCGCGCTGCATGAGAAACTGACGGGCTGTCAGGAGAGAGAGAGACGAAAAGAGAGGATCCGTTTCTCCCGTGTTATTATTCAAAGTTAATGTAAACTTTTGAATAATGTACTTCATCTACTGCAAGTAGTTTTTTTGAATGTAATAATTT
>NW_011354719.1:83278-87065 GCF_000735185.1 Notothenia coriiceps
GATCGATTAGCCACCGACCATTATCGGCCGATATTCACTCTTAATAGTTTGATCTGTGCTCTCTATAAAGGCCGATCAGGAGAGCTGGATCTGATCGATATGGACATAAACGCGAGTGAAGTGTAACCGGACGAGAGAGAGGTCAGATCAGCTGCTGCATAATCACCTGAAGCCCCGCCCACTGTTTAGCGCGCTGCATGAGAAACTGACGGGCTGTCAAGAGAGAGAGAGGGAAAGAGAGGATCCGTTTCTCCCGTGTTATTATTCAAAGTTAATGTAAACTTTTGAATAATGTACTTCATCTACTGCAAGTAGTTTTTTTGAATGTAATAATTTTTTTTTTTGTGGAATCATTTATTGAGAAATGAATCTGAATTTTTCGATCTACTACGATTATAAACTGAAGCAATATAAAAATGACTCATTAACTGAGTTTTAAACATCGGCATATCCGGTCATAGTCCAGTGATTACCTGCCAACAGAAACTCTGCTACACAATTCTTATTATTATTGAAACATGACCGTTAAGTTTCAAATTTGTCCGGTAAAATAAATTCTGTCCGGACATTTGATCGGCAAGAAAAAATCCTAGCGGAAACCCTGCTCTGTGTATGTGTATTCACTCTGTCCTAAACGGCTTGTTGGAGCTCCTGCCAATTTAAAAATCTAACACCTTATCATATCAAACCTACACAATCTAGTTCTGGTGTCACAAAGCAAAGCTTTAACCCTTAACACCTTAACCTGAGCATGTATTCTGCTTCATCGTAGAAATGTCTAACCACTACTGTTACCAAGGTTGGTTTTTATTTGTACTTTTCAGAAGACAGAATGTTTTACTAATAGTGCCTGTGGTTGTTTGTAGGTTTAAAGGCTTTGGAATCCACTCCAAAGGAGAAAGATGACTGCAGCTCGATGACAATTGTCAATCAAGAGAAGATGCCAGGTATGTATGCCCAGTGTTAATTAGACACAGCTGTTCTACTCCCCTTGAACTTGCTTTGAAACTTTCTTAAAATCTAAATGCAAGACCGTCTTAGTCTATGGAAGTAAATCCAGCGTTGCCTATAACACCAGCTGCCGTTGGATCACCTATTTCAGGCACTGAAACCTCTTGTGTTTGACTGCCAGACATCACCACAATGTTATTCAGTTGGTGTCGGTGGACTGGTCGAAACTGCAGCAGTGTTTTTTTTTCTTTTCCTTAAGGCAGCCTCAGTGGTCAGTCCCTACACCCCGTTAATTTAGGGTGCCTTGACACAATCTAGTGCAGTGGTTCTCAAACTTTTTCTGTCAGGCCCCCCCTTACAATACAATTGTCCAATCCCTTTGCTAGAACAATAAGTTATAATACTTTGCAATCTGTGCAAAAAAATGAAAATGTCTTTATCAGGCAGAAACCAAATAAGAAAAAGTACATGTCATACAGCAGAACATCAAGCAAAACCAAGCCAACCCGAATTACCAAATGATGTCCAAGGGAATTTCACAGCATTAACCTTAGAATTGACTCTTGCTTCATCATAAAATGTCTATCCAAATTGTTACTAAGGTTGATTTTTATTTTTCAGTGGAACCCACTGTGTTTTACTTACTATGCCTGTGGTTTCTTGTAGCTTCAAAAGAGCTGGAATCCATCACAAAGGAGAACGATGAGAGCAGCGTGATGACAGTTGTCAATCCAGAGAAGAAGCCGGGTATCTATTATTTCAATTTGAACTAGTGTTTGATAGATTCCAGAAAAAAGGATTATGTTTTCAATTATCATAAAAACAAAATTATTCTTCTGTTTTTCTTTGCAGAGGAACCTATTGAATCATACAAATTACACTGTCAGGTAACAAAATATCACTAACACATTTAATTACTGTATCCTGGAAGTTATTACTGTACCTCATGGAAAACATAAAAATAACCTAAGCTTTGTTTCACATTTGTATCTCACTTTTGGCAGAACTGCGGTTGTGGCTTTAACTTCTTCTCTAAATACTGCAAACACGTGTCGTCATGGAAACACCAAGAGGTAAATCGACATTTTCAATGCTTCCTACAGAAGGTCTTATGCTACGGAAACTTACATACTATAATATCTGTCTCTCATGTTCCTTTTCTAGATGGTGAATAAATGTGTTGGCGGAGGTACCATTTCACTTTACTCTTATTTTTAATAATATGATGTATTGTTCAATAAGATATGATAATATTCTTCCTTTTCTTACAGGTGCTGATTGTTATGGCCAACAGGGTAAACGTTATACCTTCTGTTACAACATGCTGCAACACTCATTTATAAATTAAAACAATATTGGGAAAATTTCGGAAAAAAAGTAGTTCTAAAACGAATCACACCCTATATACATTTTCCTTCCATTTTCTTGGGTGACTGTGGCTGCGAGGGAGTGTGGTCGTCTTTCAACCAGAAGGTTGTGGGTTCGATCCCAGCCCATGCAGTCAACATGTCGATGTATCCTTGGGCAAGATACTTAACCCTGAGTTGCTCCCGATGGCATGGCCAACGGTGTGTGAATGTGTATGAATGTTAGGTCCTATAGAGTAAGGTACACTGCTCTGTATGAATGGGTGTGAATGGGTGAATGACATGTAGTATGTAAAGCGCTTTGAGGGGTCTTAAAGACTGGATAAAGCGCAATATAAGTACAGTCCATTTACCATTTACAATGATTAATGTTATAACAGTTTCCTAAAATATGCCTTTGTCCATTTTGGAAACTCATTACACTAAAGGAACAAGGATTGAGTTGATTTTAACATGTTTTTATTCATGTAAATCTATTATATTATTTTAAGCTTTTCCTCCTAACCTCTTCCTTTGAAACATTAGGATGGGTACCTGAACTGGGCCTCTACTATATCCACAACGAGAGCTTGAAGCTAAAACAACCCCTTATTGGTGAGCACTTTAACATACGTTTTGTTAGGTGTGAAACTGAAATATATATATATATATATATATATAATTTCTTAATGTGTTGTTTGTTTGTGTAGGTGTTTCCCTGGTTATGACGTTTGTCTGCAATCAGGTTGAGAGCAAACCTTTTTACATTTGCTTCGCTTGTGAGGAGTGTTTCTCCGAGTCCTCTCTCAGACAACACTTACACTCTACACAACATCTCGTAAACACGTTGGTGAGCTTTGAATGGTTTATATGGTTGGTGTGTATTATAGTGACTCCTGTTCTCATTGAAAATGTGTATTACTTTTTTCCGCCACACACATTTTTGCCTATCAACAGTAACAAGGAAATGTACATACTATCTATTTGAAAATGATACTTTTTTAATAAGTTCAACTTATGATACAGTACCTTCTTGTTTTAAAATGATCAGCTTTTGTCTTGAATTCTCAGCTGTACCAGAACCCGTGGCGGCTTACTTTTGCTTGGAAGAGTTGCCTTGATCTTTCTTTTTTGAGATCAATGGCATGGGAAGAGGAGAAGGAAAGAGGAAGAAATGAGAGAAAGCTGAAGGTAAAATGCCCAATAACTCGAACAGAGCTGTGAAAACTGTGAAGATATTCAAAAGCTTATTTTGCATTTAAAAGGAATCTAACTTTGATAACCACGTCAGGGTTTCCGTTAGCCGGTAATTACCGGTTTTTAGCTGGTAACATTTATTGAAAACCAGACATTTTTAATTTACCGGTTTTCAATAAATTAGGGATGCTCCGATCTATCGGCCGCCGGTCATTATCGGACGATATTCACTCTTAATACTGACGGGCTGTCGAGAGAGGGAGAGAGAGGGAGGGAGAGAGGGAGAGGGAGGG
>NW_011354719.1:87100-106545 GCF_000735185.1 Notothenia coriiceps
TTAAACACATTCTTTCACTTGTGGAATACACATAAGACTCGGAGAACCAGATGTGTGTAAATTATGTTCGTGGTAATTTGAAAACAAATGCCGGTGGTGTCGGACACACACAAACACACCGAACACGCACACAATAGAGCGAGCTTGAGCGCGCACACATCACAACACATCACACACACACACACACACACACACACAACACACACACACACACACATCAAACACATCCGAACGCACATAGAGTCGGAGCTGAGCACACCACACACGACACACATCACTGCGCTCCTGGTGACAGGACATCCCTTCAATAAACGAGACGCAAAAAGAGGTGTGTGTGTTTAACGCACCAGCCTCGATCTCTATTCCAGCTGTTTTATATGAAGGGAAACCGCAGTGAAGTAACAGTAAAGGCACAGCTCTTGGCAGCTGGTGGTGCTCTTCTCAGATCCTGCTGGAGTTACACGTAACTGCCTCCATGCCTCTGTACGATACGGAAGCAGTTCAACACAGATCCTGGATATGTTGATTACCCGCTCAACTACCCCCCTAACAAACGCGATGTCGTAAGCGGTCCTACGAAGCTGGTTATCAACTCAGTAAATCAAACATGAGACGGCGTGCGACAGCCAGCGCTCATACTTATCCGATGAATATGTAAATAGCAAAATCCTGCTTCGTAGTACAGCCACGTACCAGCTTTTAACGAGTTAATAAAGCGTGGCCTCGTTGTATTTAAAAGCGTGGGCCTCGTTGTATTTAAAGCGTGGCCACGCTTATCTCGTGCGCACATTAATAAAGCGTGGCCACGTTTTATTATTTTTCTCTCTTGACCCTCCAGGTTCCGTACGTTTAGTATGACTGGATACACATATCTTAAACACTAAAAGCTTTTTTCCAGACAGAAAGACTTGGTAAGTGAAATAATGGTACTCCAGACCCGGAAAGCTTTGTCGTATACTTGAACAACGTCCAAGCAGTCCCATCAGGGTGAGCCAGAGCAATAGCAAGATGACATTCAAGAACGCTTGACGTGCCTCCTCAAATCTCTGTAGCGTTTTCCTCCTCAGTTCTACGACCATGTCCTTTTGACGGCGACCAAACTCTTTAATATGGTTGGATAATGACTGCTGTGTGGGGGTCATAAACCACCAGCCTGTGGTTTTATGGTGAGTCAGTGGGTCCGGCCAAACCCCCTGGCACGCGTGCCAGCATTGGCAGCGGTCACCGTAACACAGTGGCACACCTAGGAAATAAGTGGAAATAGTGTGCATAAAATATTTAAATTGTATTTTCGGATCCTGAACGAGACCCCCGCCAGAGCGCGTCCCCCGTCACCTGCAGAAGGAAGCCATGCACGCAACGCAGCCCTCGCTCTCCTTGACTCAAGGTGGACTTCTGCCCGCTTTCCTCCGTGGGGGGGGGCGCAGTGCTGATCGTTTCACCACGTAGGAAGCACTTCACTAATTGAAGTACCCATAAGGAGCTCTGTACAAAGGCCAGCAGTTTTTTGCGGTGGTTGTGTATTTAGTTGAAACCCGTGGGCGATCTGCTCATCTCCATCGAAATAATTATGCTACAAAGGGCGGATGGCCATGTGTGTTGATTCCTGTCGGCTCCCAGACCGTAGTCGAGGAGGGAAGCAAACAAGCCTTCAGGTTCCAATAACACCACTTTTAGCTTAAATGACTGGAGATGAGGTCGAGCCTCTTCTTGGGAGGACCGTTGCATTTATTTAGCTGTTCTTCTGTTTACAAAATATCATCAAAGACCTTCTGTTTTCTGCTTTCCCGTTTCATTCCAGAAACATACACACGCTCGATCACTGTCCGCTCAACATCCAAACACACCCTGCACAGCCCACACCCTTCTCTCTCTACTCTCTCTCTCATTAAAGGGACACGCGATTCCCATCTCACTCTGCATGACCCTAATATCATAACAATGGTGTGCTCTGGAGAATCACAGAGACGGAGATCGCCCTTCATTATTATGCCGTTTGAATACAATTATTTAAATCTGTTTGTTAAATTCGGCATTGTGTAAGTGCGCTGAAAGTTCCACACACTGCGTTTCCCTCCGCACGAGGCTCCCCGCTCTCTGCTGATGTTGACGAGCGTCAAGCTCCCTCAACTCCCCCCCCCCCTGTTGATAATCTCGATAGTTGGCACCTGATAACAATTTTTTTTTTAAAAATGGCACTTCATATCCAAAAAGGGTTGCCGACCCCTGGTGTAGTGGTTGCACTCCATGTTACTCAGCACTCTCCCGTTGCCTCTCCACTCATCACTAATGCTACTTCCTGACTTAACATGCCCGTCTAATCAGAGGGACAATGGTGGCAAAATCTTGATCGTTTTCCACTAGTTTCAAACATAGTCTCGGCTTTTGCTCTTTAACTCCCATCATTCCGAAGACCCATTTCTACCTTCTCCAGGTATTTCCAAAGGTCCCACGTGCTCAATATAACAAAAAATAAAATCATAACATCAATCTTAGTTAACAACAAATGCACACCAAATTACAGTAAAACCTTGTTGCACATATGTTCAAAATGCCATACTTGTTTATTAGGTGCATTGTAATAACATCAATTAAAGTGGAGGAACCTATCATTGCTATATTTGGAATAATATAGTGTAAGGACCATACCTAATATAAGCATTTTATACTTATTATATTATTAAAACACAAAAAATAAACAAAAACCAGTCAATGACACATATATTAAACCCATATAATAAACTACAATATTAATCAAAATCAATTTAACACTGTTCTTGCAAATGGGCCTGATTCTGTGAGAACAGCACCATCTACAGGCCTGGGCATATGTTCTACAAGCGTCTCACGGCTTTCGAACAGGCAATGTAAAGGAGTTGCCAGACGAGCCGCCCACTTACTATCACAGAAGTGTTCAAATCTGTCAGTCTATAATCAGATAGCTATATTTGGATTTGAGGTAATAGGAGGAATAGATACTGACACTTGATGAAGTTAAAACAAGAGGGACACCATTATTATATAAAGACGTACAAAAGTGCATTTTGCATGAATACGGTCAGCCATTTAAAAAAAAAAGGATAATTATGTACAATAATGGTCCATATGATAGTTTTTTTTAATTCTCTTGTTACAAGAAAGCCATCTATAACTGCAGACACACTAGGAACCTCGTTGCTACAGTACCTTCTCCCCAGACAACAAATACCTCAAATAACATAGTTTACGCTTCATCTGCATTGGTGTTTTCCAATGCTTACCTATTTCATTTGATACCCAAATTTTCGGTAATACAAGCTAATCAAACAAGAAACACGGTTTGTTTATTCTCCTTAACATGACTGTGACGCTAAATGTAAGCTAAACATGACTCCCAGCCAACCAACCTATTGCAATATCTTAAGTAATCATCCTCTGCAACATACTGCATCACCTTAATATTTGTGATATCCAACATCTTATTGTGAGGTTGATTCACATACACTGATAGGCCGCTCTTCAAACACTACTTTGTTTGTTACGCGCTTGTCTACATAATCGATCATCGCACCATTTAAATTAACCTTATCAATGCATAAAGTCCCTACCTTCCTCAATACAAATATCTCTCTAAAACTTACCAAGCGATTACCTTCATTATACTCAACCTCAAAACAGAAGCCGTTGTTCACAGTATTATCTCAGTTAAAGGCTTAACACTTTCTATAGGGAGGCGAAGTCCCGCCCATCTATTAGAAGTGGTCACTGTGGTCTAATAATGGATGGTGACGGCTGGGCTGAAGCATTGGAAGTTTTAGTTCAATCCCGCCGGAACCACCACCGCTAGTGTCCTTGAGTAAAGCAACTTAGCCCTTAGTTAACCTCCAGGGAGAATGTCCCCTGTAATTGTAAGTCCGCTTTGGATACAAAGCGTCCAGCTAAATGAATGCTAATTTAATGTACTTCCGCCCCATGGGACCTTATTTTCGGAAAATTATGTATTGAAGTCCATGGAGAGAGATAGATTATCTTTGGATCCACCGTTTGGAATTGTGCCACCCGAATGTGCAATCTTAAAAAATAATTTCGATCGTCAAAAAAGTCACAGTGTCGTAAAACTGTTTCGAATATAACACTATGAAAAAAATACGCAACTAGAAAGACTACAAATCCCAGAATCCCGGTCCCCGCATGCTGGCCTCGTTACTGACCCGCTAACTCCCCTTGGTGTGTATGTACAAGCTCTCCCAACCATGCCCAGACTTGTAGTGATTTCTACCCCCTTTTTTAATACTTTTCGGCCCTCACTTCCTGAAAGAAGAGGTGAAACCTGTGGCCAACCCGGATGGCGCATCTTGGCTGTTGGCGAGAGAGAATGTAGCTTTCACTTTAGTCGGTTCCAACACAAAAAAAATGCTGTTATTCACGTTTTTTACGACACATTTATATTTTTTGACTGGCAAACATTATCTTTGTAATTTGACAAACATCATTATGCTCAATTCCTCCGGCAAAATTCAACGGAACGAAAAATAAATCTTTTCTCTCCATTGACTTCAATGACATACTTTTTCCGAAATAAGGTCCCCATGGAGGTCCCCCAGAAAGGAGGGACTTGGCCTTCTCTATTCGTTTTAACTTGGAGACCTTTACGATTAGCATTCGTAGCACAGATGTAGCACCACTTGCTTACTACATCTAACAAGCCTTAACATTCACTAACGTTAGCTGAGGTCACAATAGTGTGATATAAGCTCTGAAGAATATCACAAGGCACCCAGCACAACAAAACACGGACGATTCAAGTTATGTTCCCCGGATGGAACTTCGAGCAGGCAAGAGTCCCTGTAGGATCACGAAGCTGCAAGAAGCAGAAAGCTTCAGTATTATGGAGACCTCATTTTCTTTCGTCACCGCACGGCAAAAAGTCAGACATTATAAAATTTAAAAATAAAAACAATAAAGTCGTGGCTTGATTATTTGAGTAAGAAATATGTTTTTGGGAACCACCAGCTTCTGTCTTCCCAAGACCCGAACCGGACCAAAAAGACGTGGTGCAAGGCACGAAATCATACACAAATAGAAAATACGTTGCTTTAAAATTGTTACCTGTGTGCCACGAAAAAAATAGAAAAATCGTGGGTTGGTGACAACGAATCAAATAGATACATTTTGTGATATAGCATCCAAAATGCCGTGAAACCTGGTTGAAGTAAACACAGACCATGATTATCTCCAACACAGCGCGCAATTGTTTCTCATACAGTAATCTTGAAAGACGTCCAGGTTTTTTACGGGCCTGTCACACAGAGTGAAACATCCCGGGGCAGAGTGTGTATCGCTAAAAAAGAGACAACGGAAAAATCCCAAAATTCCCCTTGGAATGGCAGAGAGTAATTTAATATCTATGGCCGGGGTTTGCCCTCCCTCTGACATATGCAGTGGCATGCAGGCAGTGTGTGGTACGTGTATGTGGTTTTTGTATTGAGTGTGTGTGTTTGGTGGGTAGGAGTGTTTTTGTATGAGTGTGTGTGTGTGTGTTGTGTGGTGTGTGTGTGTGTGTGTTGTGTGTGTGTTGTGTGTGTGTGTGTGTGTGTGTGGTGTGGGGGGGGATGTTGATTTGCTTCTTCCCCCAGGCCTGCTCTATGAAGTCCTCTTCTTTTATTTTCAGATCTTTCTTTTATCTTTATCTTTTGCCTGTTCTTTCTATTTTCTCTCTGCTACCTGAGGTTCTCATTATCCTCTTCTTCTTCTTTACTTTAAAAAAAAGAATGACACTCAGTGAATCTGTGCATGTCAACCTCAATTGGTTGGGTGTACAAATATTACAGTGCAAAGGTTAACGCTAGTTGAGGAGTGCCTTTATCGTAGTTCTTGAACTTTAACTTCTTTAATCAATATGTATCATATTAACGTTGGATGAAATTACTATGTGAAAGGGATTGAACTTTATTCATACAATTTAATAGAATTATACCTTTTTAACAAATATTTCAATATTGACATCTCTGTCTTGTAGTGGCAATGGTTTTCCATACCTTTTCCTTTCAGCACAGAAAAGGAAAGATGTCTCTTGTAAAGCTTTCCAACTGCTAAACTATTAAAGTTAAAGACACTGCATAGTATACAGTATTATACAGTGTGGACTGGTGGTGTACAAAAGCATCAGCCCCACTGCAGTGTTGAACAGTGAGCTTACTGTAAGCTTTCCATATTTACCAGAACTACATCTGTGTTTACAAGTTGCCAGGGCCACTATACACACAAATATACACAACATTATCACTGACACATCTGTATCTGCTTACATTACAGGGAACATGGAAATTCATGCGTAAAAGTCTGATGTAAAAAAGGAAAGTGTACGATGCACTCTGCTATTTGTCTAGTTTTTTTTCTGAAATACAGTATAGAAATAGGGTAGGGTGGCTTTTTATGTGTATATAGTATAGTTAACTCTTCTGTGTCCTAGGGATACAAAAAATAAAACTCAATAATAAATGTATGATCCTTGTTACATGGTGTGTTTGAGTGTCCCCCTCTACCCCTGATTGTCTCCCCCCTCCCTATTTCTCTGGTCTGCATGGACGTCAGCGTGTCCAAAGTGTGTTGTTATGTCTCTCTGTGAGACCTTGTGACAGTGTGTTTTAGTGATATGTGCTTCATTGTAACTTATTGTATTGATTACTTTTGCCACTTTATTTTTTAAGAAAGTTGGTCTTAGTTTGTTTTGTGAATTGGCTAGCGAGCCCTCTTTGTTTTGAGTCATTAGGACATTATCGTTTTGATTTTGCATATCAGTTTCCTCTTTCTTTTGTTTCTCACTGGTATTTCATCTGTTGTTACTTCCCTTTTACCCCAAGACGAATAGGGAACGTAACAATCCTTAGTTACATTTGATACCTTTGCTAACAACAAATGCTTCTTTCAATTTTGTGTATCCTCAACTTGGAGAATAAAAATGGGTAAATCCTAAGGATACAATAAAACCTGATAAACAAGGAATCCTTCCTGGAAGCGAAAAATTGATAAAATAGTAATTAAGGAGTTACTTTTGAGACTGTGAGATAATATATTAATAAATCATTAGGTAATGATTAGTTTTTAAGTGTCAGTCATCAGAATAACCACTTTCTTCATAAATTCCTCCTGATTTACAAAATAAAACAGTTTGTGCTAACAGTTTCTATTAGGACTACGGCAATAAGACCATGATTACATTTTTGTCAGTCCCAATACCTCCTCAGAGGGGTAAAAGATGCTGCCGCAGTGGGGGGTCTCTGTAATATAATTGACGGGACAGATTGCAGATAGAACTGGACTATGGAGGATTATGGTGTGTGTATGTATGGTTGGTGTGTGTACGTATGTGTGCGTAAAAGGGAACTAGATGACGCATTCTGCTGCAAAACAGAATTTACAGCAGTAATGTAAATTTTTCAAAACTCCATTCAATGCGGCACACCCAGACCAGAGGCATCTCTTTGTGATGATAGTCTACAACAAGCCTCTCATTTGTCTTTGTGAATGAAAGAGTGTGTTTACTTGTGTATGTATGACTGCAAGTGTGTTTGTGCCTTGTCTCTAGTAAGATATATTCACTCAGAAGTTTGTTTATGAAAAGTGCCATTTTAAACAAATTGCTTCATAAGATTTATTTAAAGTGCTTCACAATTCACCATCTGTTGTTTAAAACATATTGTTTAGTGTCAGTTTTATCTCTTCCCTTGTCTCTTGATTTTTGTGTTCTTGTCTCACTCACACTAATGTCTATTGAAGGAACACTTTGCAACCAAATCAATTCATGAATGAAATTACCACACTCTCTGGATATGCAGAAACACAGCTTGGTTTTATTTGTGTTCCAGATTTTCAGTCTGTATAAGTGGGATTTAAAGTGAGGTCTAGTAGATATTGCTTTATATTAGAGCCATCTCTACTTTCACAAACACATAGTTGTTTCTGTTGTTAACAAATTATTTTTGATTGTAGCAGTGTTATCCTTTCTTTTGCCTGCATTGCATCCTGGTATATTGAGTCTTGTTGGTGCAAATGTGGATGGATTTGGACAATATTAGGCAAAGGGGATGGAAGACAACAAGCAGAGCTGTATAAACTGACAGGCCACCTCGAGGTAAATTGGTTTCACAGTTCACTGCTGACAACTTGGATTTCACCAAATCCTTAATAATCCTGTTTTTTTAAGGTTCTCAGGCGACCAGCAGCAGGATATGGACACAGTTACACGACGGGGAAAGCTGTCCACTCGAGCCTCATTTTATTTCCACCAGAGAATGAATTACCATCGTTTTCAGCCATCAATCCATTCATAATCATGTTTAGTAGAGTCCGAGAAGTGTCCACAACCTTTTCCAAGCTATAAATGTGTTTTTACAGCTGGGATATCTATTCAAACATGGTTCCCCTGTGTGGTTTTCACAATTTACAGTTTGTTTCTTAAGCGAGGAGAATCCATTAGTGTGTGTGTGCACCAAACTCAGACCTTTTTGGTACAGCTCTTCTTTTGAAGACATTCTGTATTCATGCGGTTTAAACAGTGAAGGCTGATCAGGTAGGTATGTAAGGGATGAGTGACCAAAGTTAGTGGAGCTTTACACAAAGTATGACACCTTTAGAAGGACTCCAAAAAAAGAACCAAACACAAACACACACATTAGCACAATGGAAACATGCAATGGAAGGGGTTGCCCCTGTGAACCACGAGGACAAAAGAACAAAATAAATTATCACTAAAGGGGATTTGGTAGTCTCTTTCATTAATTCTCTTTTAGTTTCTGACTTTTCTTCGCTCTTCTGTGACTTTTTTCTATTTTATACTCAGTGTGTCGCTCAGCACAGCAGGCATTCTGCCACAGTGGAAGCCGGCTACAGGATAAATGTGGTTAGTTTTGTTGTTGCAGATAGACACCTGGGAGGCACATTCAAGCTGCTGGACATCCAAACACACAAACAGACACAACGCCCCCCCGAGTCACCAGGACAAACACAAAGACTCTGCAAAAACAAAGTCTACTTCTCAGATTTCCAAGGCCAAAGGTGTCTCTGCGGTCCAACCGGTTCTTTAACATTCCTCTGCTGCTCAACTCCGCTTTTATTTCAGCCTCGACTTACCCCGCCTGCTCGTGTTGTTGCACCCAATAGCTGCCTCAAATCCACCCAACCCGCCCTATTAGATTAGCATTTGAATTAAACATAACATCTCTCTCTCTCTATTTCTTTCTCATTATCTGTTATAAATTCTCAGTTGTAGCGCTCTTTAAAACACATTAAAAGAAAGCTGAAATAACAGCCTGATATTTTAAAAACGTAAGTAAGTCAGTGACATCCTGACACATGGTATTTCACAACACGCTTGTGTACGTGAGTGTGTGTTAGTGTGTGCGTTTCTTGTTTCCTATAAAGATCCCTTATCACAAACAATCAGCAGCTTTGGAGGTCATCCATCTATCACTGTCAATGTGCTGCTTGTATCCTCACTGACATGCACAAACACACACACACACACACACACACACACACACACACACACACACACACACACACACACACACGTATATTTACAGACTTATACTTTAAAGCAGGCAACTTGGTTTTATTTTTTTTCAATCTCAGTTTTACGTTAATTCGTTAAATAATACCTACATGGCAAGATGTCACTTCATCAATAATCAGTGAGTGCTGAAGAAGCAGCCACATTTCTGATTGTTCACAAATCTGGTAGGTAACAGTTGCTGGTGTCAAACCTCATTTTATCTGGAAAATGACACTATGCATATAGAGTAATTCTACAGTAAAGTTTTTTTATAATACACAATTTCCCTTTTTTCTTGCAAATAATTCATTTTAGCATATGTGATTGCACAGTCTGACTTTAAAATGTTACTGCTTTGTCGCAGCCTGCCTTTTCCTAATAAAATTGGGTTTCAAATGAACACTTGGGATCCTATAGGAACACCCCGGGTACCCAAATCACCCCCTCCCCCACCTCGCACGGCCTCCATGCTGTGAAGACAAAAGGTTCTATCCAATCTGAATGCTTCTGACTGAACACCGGCTGTATATTCAGTGTGTGTCCAGAGCTGTTCCCCAGTGTCTGAGTAATTCATCAACAGCCACAATAACAGATCACTGATTAGATTACAGTGTGTGTGCGTGTGCATGTGTGTGTGTGTGTGAGTGTGCGTGTGGCATGACTCAGTGAGTACATCTTAATGTATGGCAGGGATAGACTCTGCCAACCAGACCTTGTTTTTCTTTACAAACTCAATTCAATTCTGATTCTATAGTAGCTGAACAGTTGCTTAGAAACATGGTGCTGTGAAAACACTACAGGCTATATGGCCTCTTTGTAAATCCATGATCAAAACACAAGTCTTTTTTCTTTATCTGTAGGTAATACTGTTTTATTTTCTTCCTGAAAAGCAGGAAATTCTTGATGTAAGCAGGCCTATAGAGAAATAAGTCTAGTTCACATGAGCTGTAAAAAAGTAGGTATCTTACATAAGATGACTTTGTTTTTAGATCTACAACAAAAATCTAATTCAACTGAGTTCATTGAAAGTGAAGAAATAAAAAATAAACAAATCTGAGCCAATAGCTTTCTGTTAGATGCTCTGTAGTTTATATCAATTTTTTTTAAATACTTGTTTACCTTAGATTCTCTTAATAAAATGTTGGTGTTCCTGATCTTTCAACTAAAAAAGAACATGATTAGCCTAATCAACCAAAAACTGAAGTGAACTGGACTCGTAAATAATACATACATTATTTGGTTGAGAATTCCGAGATGGCAAAATCCCCAAATTGTCACCTTACAAGACAGTATGTTGGTCTTGTTTAAGGCAGACAGTGTGTGTACTTTTGTGTATGTACAGTAGTACATTTCCTGTGACGTGTGTTCTGATTTTAAAATATAATGTTACAGTGTTAAGGCTAGCAGTGTCCAAAACATACATTACTAAGAAACAGATATGGGGCAAAAACACTTAAAAAAGGTTCATATTTTTTAAAACAGGAGACTGTGAGATGATTAAAATAAAGACTATATGTGAATAAAGTGATGGATCTTTTAAACTTTTATTACACATTCTGAGGTAGATGGCTTGTGTCTACTTGTGTGTGTGTATGTATGTGTGTGTGTTCTGATTGTGGTCCCAGTGTTGCGTGCTAGATGGTGCTAATGGTATTCTCCACCATGTATAGGGGAAGATGGCCCCCCAAGCACAACTTGTCCCTAATAGCTTATTCCCCCCTCGTTTTCATTCCCATGATGCTCATTGCCTATAGTCCTCGTCTTTCCTCTGTCTCTGACTGCCCGGCTCCTCATTGAGATGTTCTCGCAGCAGATGGAGGTCCTTTCAGCGACATCAGCTGGGGCTTCAGTCCACCAAGACATTAGACATGCCTCCGGGCTACCAGGAATACAAGAGGGCTAATTGCAAACAGATCACACACACTCACACTTGTGATCACATCTACACGTGCAACCACACACACAGACGACTGAACCCACATGCAGGCCACTACACATGCAGATGGACACACACACACAATGTCACACTTAATTACTCAGACCCTCACACTAATACACTCACACACAATGCGTCGCACACACTTGCACTCTCTGTCTTTCAGAGGCCCCTCCGTCTCCCCAAAGGAAGCACCTCGGGGTGAGTGCAAGGGGGTCAGTTTATTGTTTCTTGTGAAGAGCATGTGCAACAAATGAGGGACTCCACAGATGGGTAATGAGAGGGATAGAGGGGTGAAAGGACAGGGAGAGTGAGAATCCTCCACCTCCATTAATGTGGCTCTTCCTCTTTTTGTATAAGGGACAGCTTCATCCCCGTCCACATTGTGTGAAGTCAGTCCAGCATAAACCCTTAATGGCTAATAGCAGCACACACACAATCCCCGATCTGGCTTCACATCAACTCAGCGGCACCCTCAATCAGCTAACTGCCTCTTAATTAGCTCATCAAGGCTTGACAGGTGGTTACATTTTAGCCATACTAAATTACAAGTTATGTCCAGACATGTCTGTGAATGAGATTGGAAAATGCAATTGGTTAAGAGTTCAGGTTCATTCATTATTTTTCTATTTGAGTTTTTTCTCCCCAAGCTTGACATATTCTGGAGTCCTAAATAGTCCTCCAATATGGCAGGGACCATTTAAATGATTAGAAACGCCTAAACTGACAATTGAAAGTTGAGAAAAAGGTTGTGTAATGGTAAACAATAAAGCCAGTTAGTCGATTGGGATGGACAACATGAAAATAGCAGCTGAGGAACTGCAGGGGTTTACTGTTGCTCCAATGAACATTGTACTATACTCTATTTAACTAAATACCACTTTAATAATGTTAGATAGAAGTCATCAATATGTTTTGGTTTCATTTAGCATTCTTTTATGATTTGTAACCTCTAACAATAATGGTGAGGCTAGCTAGCAAACAGCTAGCCATTGTTTCCAGTGCGGCTTTGTCTGATTTGAGATAAGACTACTCTGTCGGAATGCAATCACTATTCAGGAGACTATAGTGTTCATAGAGTACTACATGGAAGTTTTCTCAAGAAAGTTAATTGAATTGAGAACCAGTATTTCCTTTCTTGATAATATGCCGTTAATAGTCTGGCATGCACAGACTCCATGTCACACAAATGTAATAGCTGCTTCAGTAGAAGTTCCATCCCTCGACCTGCATGTGCCCTGACCATCAAGAAGAAGTTGATAGTGCATAGACATAGACATTACCCCCCGCAGGCTTTCTACCCACATGCACAAAAAAGCCTGAGGAACTGCTTATCCGTGCACCAATCACATTCTTTCTTGGAGAGGCAAATGCCAAAAAGTGCAGATGGGTGGAAGGGTATAGCAGAAGTGTGAGGTTGGGAGTCAACGTATCATTATGCAAAGGTTCATAGCAGTCACAGATGACATTAATCACATTTAATTGAAGCTGGAGTTTTCTCATCTTCTTGGTGTTTCATGTTGGTTGAAGTTACCAAGAAATATCAAACTTTACTTCTTGAAGGAAATAAAAAAAAGTATTGTAACAGTAGCATTTCAACCAAATATGACTGGATATAATTAGATTAATATGTGTGTTTTCCAAAGGCCATTAATTGAATATACATATGAATGTTACATCAATATTACATACAAAAGTGTTCATTTCTGCTGTAAGGTTGGGCATTCTGAAATGGGGTCTGATGAAAACTCACTTTTAGATCCGGCCACACTATTTTGATATTGATGAACCACAGTTTTTGTTAATTTTGCTTTAGTTACATTCTTAACACTGGAGGTTACTGCTTGGTCATTCCAATAGTTGAACATTTTCCTGGCTTTGGAAGTTACTAAGAAGGTGAACAAGTAAAATACTTGGCACAAGGCACCAGTGCTTCACTGCCAATAATAAATGACATACAAAACCTCCCAAAATGTTTCAAATTTCTGTGTCAGTAACATCACCCACTGTTTTCTGAGTAATAGCCAAGTGCAGGCTCAAACTGCTCTAACAGCGAACCTTGGAATGCATGACTGAAATTGCAGTATACATTTCTTACACTCTCAATAAATTAAAAAGCTGAACACTGCATGTGAATGAAGTGTGTTGGATGCATGCAAAATATATGAAAATAATATGCAGGAAAAGGTGTTGTATGGGGTTCAAAGGGTTAAAGCTGCTGGTTTAAGCCAAGGTTTCTATCAAAATCTCTGCCTCCGCCTGTATCTGTTCATTTCTCTGCTTCTTTCTGCCAGATAATGAAGAAACAGAGAGGAGGATGTCATTCAGGATCTGCCAATTAAATGATGCCCTGGAGCATGCCTCACTAACACAGCTAATTTGTATGTATTTAGAGATAGCAGTTTGGCGGCAGCAGCGTTGGCGGAGGTGGATTCTCAGGATCGGCCAACAGCATCAAGGCGAGGGGAGCAATGATGGACAGAGGCTGATTAGGGGAAGTCCAGAGCAGGTTGTGTGCGCTCCGATGCCCCAAGGCTTTGTCAAGGCAGAAAACATCTCAGCCTACGGGGCCTACACGCCCCCCCCATGAGTTATTTATTCATTCTCTCTGGATGATGTGTTGACAGCTGGGGGTTACACATAGCTGTGATGAACAGGATATTGTTGTTTAAGGCTGGTCCAGTGAAGAGCTGTTCCACAGTCCGGTGGGCTTACCTCTCACACAAAACATTAGGCAATGAATGACGTTAAGGAGGGTAGAGGAAGAGGAAGAAGAAAGGGCACAGACACACATAAGATCCTTGAGCCGTGCAGGGACTGACTTCAAATTGGACAGGTGTCAAGTCATCACAGGAGAGCAGAATCTGTCCTGAGGCTGTGGATACTTCCCTCCTCTGTGATCAATAATATATTGGGTACCACATTAATTTATACATTTTCTGGATTTATGTATAAATGTTGTTTATGTACATCTGTGCAACAAAAGACCTTTAACCTGTTATAACAAAGGAAACCCTCACAAGCAACAAAGGAGGGGATCCTATTCCATGGCAGAAAGACTTCAATTTTGTGTACAGGGATATACATTAATACAAATAAAACCCTAGAAATTACGTTTGCTTTAAACCAATATGAGTACCTACAAATTCCAATACATAGTAGGTCCCATACTGTTAAATAGAAGCCATAATGTTTATTGAGATCATTTAGCAGTCTGTAATAATTTGTACCGAACATTAACACAAAGGCTAGCTAGCTGGCTTACAGCAGTGATAGACATTTCAGACATGTCCTATTTGACAGAATACCATGCTGTGGAAGTTCACATAGTACGTATGTACAGAGTACCACATAGAAGTATAATATATCTGAACTGGGATCACAGCTCGACTCTTGTGTCAAACTCTTGTACAACCATACAATTGGGTTGCAATGACACACTCAAGTAAAATTACAAGGTTAAGTTTAAAACTAAACATTTAATATTTAACTTATGCGTGATTATGATAGATACCAATATGCTTTTTTATATCAATCAAAATCAATCAAAAAGTAAAAGATCAGAATGTGTTCCACAACATTCACAAACACTTGTCTTTTATTAGAGATGTGTCTGTTGTTTGTGTTTGTTTTTGGTGTCAGGATGGAACCTGACACTAATAAACATGTGATGATACAAATTACTTGATAAAAATAACATGACGTAACAAATGTGTGCTATGCTAAAAACAGAGATACGCTTTACAGAAGCACTAAGGATTCAGTTGGGAAATATGCGCCCTGAACCGATGGAGGCCTTTTAATGTGGAACAGATGCAGGAAGTGTTGAGTTAGCATTAACAGCAAACAGCAGCACCAGCAAATTATCCCATTAAAATTGGTGCAGGCTAGGAACGGGAACTAGAACATGAAAACAAATTTTTAACAAATATAACATTAGATGTTAAGAATTTCTGTAAATTAAATTACAAATAAGGTCAACATAGATTTAAAAATGGTCCTGAATCCCCACTGTTGAGACAGTAAGCATGCACCATCATATAATTAACCTTAAAGCAGCCTTTTGTAACGAAATATATACATTATGATATTATATATAGTGTCGTAAATTAGTTTAAGTATTAAAAAAAACAAGATATCCTGCTAGTTACATCTCTTTACATTTTGAAACAAGAACACATAGCTGTAGCAAATAGTGGAAGAACATAAATGAAATGCAAGTTAACAAATTGAGTTATTGTTTGAGCTCGCATACAGTCCTGAAATGTCCCCATACAGAATAATACAAATGCAATATTTAAGCTTTGTATTTCTGTTGGATCTTATATATTGATTTCCTAACCTCTTCCTCAGTTTATTTCCCTGGAAATAACCTCATATCAGTTTACTCAGTTGAGACACTGGTGGTTGTTGAATTCTGTTTGTAAAAGCTATCATCTTACTCTTTGGTTTTCAGACCATGTATACGGTAAAGAAAATGCAATAACATAGCCAGGACAGTTTTACAGCTGGTGCCTTTGTTTACATCCTGTCTTCAGTGCTTTCTTCTCTTAATTAATATTCAGGGACCGATATTAATTTTATTTATTAGAGCGGGGGGCTTTGAGTGCAGCCACTTAGGAGTAAAGCATATGCATTCAATCACTATTCACATCATGCAAGAGTGCATAACATTATATTACGAAAGCATTCTTTATCTGAGATGCAATTATATATTTTATTATTCTGTTAATCAAAGTAAGAACAGAAATCACATTAGGCCCATGTTCTGCGTGAGAGCAGAGCCACTTATTCTATTAGCCCCCCACATGCAGGTTATATCAACATCCACTCAATGCTGATGGCCTCCATTCGTCCCTTATTGGTCTCTTTTGTAAAGTGACAAAAGCTCAATTTCTTCGCAAGTATTAAAGGTTACACGTTTATTTTTGGTCAAATTAGTTTATGGTGACTCGCTTTTTAAGGATGCTTTGTGTGACAAGTTTGTAATTATGAAATGACAAAAGAAATACAAACCAGGGAGAAATATGTAAGCGTTCAATAAAAGCAATCATGAAACATGCAATAAGTTAAGCTATCTGAGGAGAAGTGGATAAAGGTTACAGGGGTCGTAGTGCTGTGTGTTCATAAATATTTATGCAAACATAACCTCTTCTTGATCCGATTCTGAAAGCCTCTTTAATCCGTTCTCTTCTACAGAACAAATTATTATGCGACATATGGCTCTTAGTGCATGAAATTGATTTTGTGACTCTGGACATTTTCTACCAATGACACAACTGTCACGGCAGTCTTTGAATCTAATTATTTTGACAAATCTACTATTAGTGTTATCCATTATTTGAATTACTGATAGTGATAGTGAGAAAAGCAGGAACCAAGACAATGGTGATGATAGAATTTTAATGTAGTAATAAATATTTCCATAGTGTACATTTTGACCTAATATGTATTTATTTTTTTCGTTAAAAAAAAGGTATCTTAAGGAGCATTAGTGTGTGGGTACGGGTTCGTTTTCTTAATGTTATTCATAAATACGCAAACAATTTAATTCAATACCACACGATCACCGAACCATAGGACTCGATATATTAATACTGAAGACAGTTATTGCTTGTTAAACCCCTAATAGCTCAATAATGCAGAAGGCCTTCAGCTACTGTCACTTCATCATGCAAGTGGCCTTCATTCTATTTGTGTACGGTGTGTTTCACTTCACTTTACAGAAATACAGAAACAGTTCTTAACCTCCATGTCCTCCGTTTTGAACACACACCCTTTAATAATATCCCTTTACATTCAATTTGGTAACTGATGCCAAATCCAAATGAACGTCACATTGTGGGGTAAAAGGCCATTACACAAGTTTGTTAAAGAAAATGTTTCTCTCTGATCAAGTAGTCGTAGCCATGATGCTTTGGCAGCCAGGGAACCAATATTATTTGGTATAACTGCATTTCATGTTCCCCTTGCCAAATCTAGATTCAAATTTGTGTCAGAAAAGATTCAGGTTTTGGAAACTGACACCAGCCCAAAGAGGCTGTTAAGGCCCTGACACACCTACCCGATTTTGGGACTCAGAGGCCGTCAGAGGCAGTCGGGCATTCGCGGCGCCCTACTCAGGTTGGTGTGTCCCGCACCGTCGTTGCTTTACGGCACATTTTCACACCTCCCGCGGCCGATTCAACAAAGAAATCACTCTGATTGGCTGTTGCCTCTTTTGAATGACGAATACACACTACCGCTGCCTGCTGGTAAGGACAGTTATTGCCACTCGTCGACTGAAGTCTTTGCGGTGTGTTCGTAGGCGGGCGGCGTAGCCGACGCAGGCGACGTAGCGGACGTAAAAGTCAGGACGCCTTCGGTACGCGTTCTTTGGTCTCACGTTGCTGTGTAGCGGCCTTTAGTAATGCAAGTTCTTTCTCCACCCAATTCGGTCACACCTTTAAAAATAAATCTTACTGTCACGTAATGGCAAGAGCTGTGTAACACATGAAACACAATGTATTATGCACAGTCTGCTAATAGTATCCTGACTAGGCTGGCCACATTGGCAGTGATGCAATGAATGTTGATGCAATACTGATGAAGAACCCCCAGCAGTTGACTATTCAAATGTAAGTAGTAAGTTAAACCAAAGTTCTTTGCATTTTTTACTCTGCCTATTTCCACTATTTTCTCACCTCAACCGATGGGAACAGTAATGAGAGTTTTATGTTTCTCTGCATGGATGCAGCAGAGCTAAACCATAGACCAATCCATGCGTTCATTAGTGGTTATCTGTCTGCAGCCCCCAGTAATGGCTAAAATATGCTTGTTTTCCTGCTTGGGGTCGGAGAAGTTTGACTCTTTTCTCGCTCCTCTGTCTCTGAGGCAGATAAACTCTTTTTGTCTTGGTTGTCTGTTTTGGTCTTAACGGTCTGTCGGAATATCCCTGAGATGACAGATATACTTTGTTGCTAGTTCATTTTGAGGTTATATCTTGTACTGTGTGTGGGACCCATTCGAGTTTGGGTGTACATATATGATATTATTTTGATCGCGTTTCACCGAAACTGTTTAATTATAGCAGTACGAATTTGGTCCTAACTCTTTGGCTGCTGATTGTGTTGTTGTTTTGGGTTGTAATTGTGTTTCTTGTGTTGAGGGTGTAAGTTTGTGATCTTCTCTGGGTGTTTATAGAGATTTCTATTGCTCTTATTCTCTATGTTGTTTGTACGTTATGTAGACATTTTGTGTGTTGTCTTATAGTGCTGATTATTGTTGCGAATGTTGGCTGCTTGATGGTTGTTGTGTGTTTGTTTGGTTGTTTTCTGTTGTCATGCTTGAGATTGAGGGCTCTCTAAAGTCTTATGATTGTGTTTAATAGTCATGTATGTTGGCGGATCGGCAGATGTCACTTTCACCACTCCTTCTTTTCTCACTCAACCGTCAATAATTCATTAGGGATAGTACTAGGACTAGCCTAGTAAGGACGATGGGTGTAGGGAGGACAGTTAGTGGACCTTCCTCTGATGTTCCCACTTCAATAGTCCTTCTACTAGTAGCTCCAGTGAGGACAGGGGGTATGTCAAAATTAATGAACATCCAGTGACGAAGACGTAGGATAGAGAAAATTAACGGACTGAATATAGTATCAGGTGAAGGTATTGATTTACAGAGGATCAGGGAGCCCGGACAACTATTTGTTCCCCTGATGTAAGGTATGACATACTGACAGACAAATTACATAAAAGAATCGCATCACAGAAGAACATTAAAGAAACCTAAATTTAAGGTCTTCCCATACACATACACGTACGACGTACGTCGGTGTGTAGTAAGAAAATAAGGAGAGGGTTTTACAGACTCTTCAGAGAGACTGGGGAGGGAGACAGAGAAAGAGTAACAAAGATAAAAAAAAGAACGACACGGGGATGTCCTTTTGCTAGACAGTGGACGCCCACCAAAATGTTACGACTTAGCAGCGTATTACTC
>NW_011354719.1:106590-118163 GCF_000735185.1 Notothenia coriiceps
CGACAAAAACCAACGCGAATGTTTGAAACCCGGGATCAAAAAAGCCGGCCCGTGAATAAAAGTTGGGAAAAAAGGACCGGCTGATTTAGCACCCAAAAGATAGCTCCGTGGATGTTTGCCGCGGTTGTTCCCCTCCTTATTTTACGGGATTTGGATCACTTGCTTCAGACGACTACAGAGCGCGCTGAATTAGGGAATCACAGGCGTAATATACTTCCTGCGAATCGTTTCGCCTTATCGTCAATGTTTGGCAGGCTACCTTCCAAACCCCTCTTTCGTTACACCTTTGGAGAATGGACTCAACTTGGTTGAACTCCTACCGACAACCGAATTTATAGTTGAAACCTTTATATCTCTTATTTACATAAGCCATCTTAGTAACCTACAAACTGGAGTCACCGCATTCGGGTAAGAAAAGTCAAAGAAGAGGTTTGAGAGTCTTTCCCGGGGGTCGTAGTTACTATCCAGGTCGAACTTTATCCCCCTTTCGAAGGGGATAACGTTTGACAAAAAAGGGAAAAGGTCGGTTCCCCGTTTAAAAGGAGAAACCTTTTTCGACCAGAGACGAGCACCGTTTATTTACCGAAAAAAAAGTCGGTAATAGGGGCACAGGACAAGAATGACTTTTTCAGATCACCCGTTAATCGGGAACATCCGGGAACTAAACTCGCTTTCGTAGACTAGGAAGTTTTCAGAGAAAAGGAATAGGGAGGACGAAAAACGAGGTTCTTACGTTTCACCTTCGTTAGAAAAAGGAGAAAGAGAGGGAGACGTCCTCCTGACAGGAAATTAAAAGCAGGTTAGGACGGTTGTCGAGAAAAACCAGGTAGGTACTTCTTCGCTTACAAGGTCTCGAAACGCCACACCTTCAAAAAAAAAAAGGTAGAATTTGTACCCCACCCCCTTTTGTTTAACGGGACCCTGTTTATTCGAAAGGGAAACCGCGCCATGAAGTCCCAGTTTTAGAACCTTTCCCTTCTCTTGGTCCAAAGGAAAACCTTATGAACCGGGATGACACCAGCGAATTCCTTAAAAGGAAGTTGTGTCACTTTTCTTCGGTAGAAATAACTTTGGACATTTTCCTTAGGTTACGAGTCAGGGAGAACCTTCGCAGGTAGTAGTCCCCCAACCAAAAAACCTGAGATGTTTGGCGTGACCAAAGGGTGAAAACACTCCAAAAATTACTTATTGTCGTTAGACCGAACGGTGCTTTTTTCACACCTTGGAAGAATCAGGAACAAAAACAGCTTTTATAGTAAAAGGCTCATGGACCCTTGACCGACAGTTGCAGTTGTACAGGGCTAAGGGGGTCCTCGACTCGGCACGCTTAAAGCGAGCTCCGCGCTGTAGTGTGAATGCGCCATAAGTGTGTCTGCTCCTGGAGGCTACAGACTGAGCCTACTGAGCCTTAGCCTTTCAGTCACGTGCACCTCTGACTGTTAGACAAAAGGACTAGACTCTTGGTCTCCTACCCCCTCCCCATCAAAGGCTGCCTTTTGAACGCAGATCATTACAGACAATTAGTACTAGACCTCAGGGTTTCCGTTAGCCGGTAATTACCGGTTTTTAGTTGGTAAAATTGAATAAAAACGGTAAATTTAAAACCTGCTGGTCAAAATGTCCGATGCTCCGATCGATTGGCCTCCGGTGATTATCGGCCGATATTCACTCTTAATAGTTTGATCTGTGCTCTCTATAAAGGCCGATCAGGAGAGCTGGATCTGATCAATATGGACATAAACGCGAGTGAAGTGTAACAGGACGCAAGAGAGAGATCAGATCAGCTGCTGCTGAGACACGCAGCTCTGCATGATCACCTGAAGCCCCGCCCACTGTTTAGCGTGCTGCATGAGAAACTGACGGACTGTCAGGAGAGAGAGAGAGGGAGAGAGGAAAAGAGAGGATCCGTTTCTCCCGTGTTATTATTCAAAGTTAATGTAAACTTTTGAATAATGTACTTCATCTACTGCAACTAGTTTTTTTGAATGTAACAATGTAATAATTTTTTTTTTTATGGAATCATTTATTGAGAAATGAATCTGAATTTTTTTCGATCTGTTACGATTATAAACTGAAGCAATATAAAAAAGACTCCCATTAACTGAGTTTTAAACATCAGCATATCCGGTCATATTCCGGTCAGTCGCAGCTACTTACATAGACAATGTGGTGCACAGTAATAATATAAGTCATATACAATATACATATATCTATGTCATATTCTAACACCTGCTAACAGAAACTCTGCTACACAATTCTTCTTCTTATTATTATTATTGAAACATGACCGGTAAGTTTCAAATTTGTCCGGTAAAATAAATTCTGTCCGGACATTTGACCGGCAAGAAAAAATCCTGGCGGAAACCCTGGTGCCCACATCCCTAAAAAGGCTCCAACCGTGTTTAAATCTATTTTTACTGTTAAAAGAATGCTGAGCAAAGAGAACATTATTTTGGATGCTCTTTCGCACCAGTAGATGCACTAGTCTCATACTTAGTGCGAATGTCCCAATCTCTCCATCTGGCAGCATGCTGCGAGCCAGACTGTCCCGTCACTGCCCCGTCCCTCTCTCTCTCTCCACGCTGTAGCCCAAAGACATATACAGGACAACGACTTGTCTCTCATCCAGCACCCCCCAGCCCAGTCTCAGCACCCTGCTCTGTCTCTTGGGTCCTTTGATAGTCTCACAGGTGACATATGCGAGTCTGATTAGCATATGGCTGTGGGGTTGCTTCATTCTAGAGCCCACAGCAGGACGTCGTAGGGATGGCTGCAGGAAGGAGGATAATTGATTCAGAGCACTCTGTCCCCACAGCATGCCGGTAACAAAGGACCCTTACATACTTTAGATATCTTTAATGTTCCTAAATGAGACTATTTACTGCTTTTCAGTATCATTACATAAAGCCTTCTATGAGGTGTTTTTTTTTTCATCTTTTGTCAAAATGTTATGCCTCATTTGTTCTGTTGACCTCATTTATGTGACCTCATTTGGTATCGTGTGATGTCTTCAAAGACATAAATGTCTTGCAGATAGTAAAGTTTTCCCTCTTGAGCTAATGTTCATTTCATCTGTTTGAAAGGGATGACATTATAATTATCCTTTTGGCATCTGTGCCAAGCAAAAAGTACGGAAAGTTAATTCTAACAACTATAAAAGTTTAAGTGTATGTCTTTTAGCGATGCAAATAGGTATTAAGACCTGTACTGCAATCTCATCAAAAGCATTAAGATTGGGGCAAAGATTGTCTGCCGGGCATTATGATTATTGCTTATTGTGCATCTTTAGTTTGTGTTTCCTATAGACATGGGGGTAGAAAAACCGTATGGGTATGCGAATGTACTGAAGGATACAAGATCAGACATATAGCATAAACTAAATGTCCGCACAGCTTTTTGTGAATGTCGGATTATGCATAACTCAAGCATCATAAGTTGCATTGATCAAACATTAAATGGGTTCCTGAGGTTTAATACTGTTTGATTTTAAAGTAAGGTGGATGTACTTGTGGTTATAAACACAATTATGTTCAACATCCTGGGTGTTAAGACAGAAAACACACAATGTTAAATTAAAAAGGTGCTGTGTTCAGGTACTATTAAAAAATAATACAATAAAGAAGTCTAATTTGATCAAGCTAAATAGCATCAGAAAGAAAAGGTCTATATCTTGAAGCGAAACTAGAGTTGCTCTTAAGTGATTTCTCATAGAACAGTTCAATATAATATGTAAAAAAAAAAACATCTTGTATTTAACTACTAAAGGCCAAAGATCACATCTTCAGTGTTTTTTTTTCTCAGCACTTATTTTATCAAATACCACCTTAGATTCCTTTTAGAGGCAATTCTCTCATGGTCTTCACTTCTTAATCCGGGTGGAAGGAAACTGAAAATTGTTTTGTCAAATGATGTCCCAATACTTGCACGAGTACTACTAAAAGGTCACAGCAGCAACACTTTGTTCATGCCATATTCTGTCACAAGTGTAGTGTCCCGTCAATTATGTTAAGTTGTGTCATGTTTGTGATTGTCATGTTCATGTTAGTTTAGTTTATGTTCCACTTCCTGTTTTATTTTGTACTCACCTTGTCTCATTCCAGGTCCCTTTAAGGGACCTGGAATGAGACAAGGTGAGTACAAAATAAAACAGGAAGTGGAACATAAACTAAACTAACATGAACATGACAATCACAAACATGACACAACTNTGATCCAGAAGAGGATTGGGAGAATGTCATATGGTCAGATGAAACCAAAATAGAACTTTTTGGTAAAAACTCAACTAGACGTGTTTGGAGGAGAAAGAATGCTGAGTTGCATCCAAAGAACACCATACCTACTGTGAAACATGGGGGTGGAAACATCATGCTTTGGGGCTGTTTTTCTGCAAAGGGACCAGGACGACTGATCCGTGTAAAGGAAAGAATGAATGGGGCCATGTATCGTGAGATTTTGAGTGACAACCTCCTTCCATCAGCAAGGGCATTGAAGATGAAACGTGGCTGGGTCTTTCAGCATGACAATGATCCCAAACACACCGCCCGGGCAACGAAGGAGTGGCTTCGTAAGAAGCATTTCAAGGTCCTGGAGTGGCCTAGCCAGTCTCCAGATCTCAACCCCATAGAAAATCTTTGGAGGGAGTTGAAAGTCCGTGTTGCCCAGCGACAGCCCCAAACATCACTGCTCTAGAGGAGATCTGCATGGAGGAATGGGCCAAAATACCAGCAACAGTGTGTGAAAACCTTGTGAAGACTTACAGAAAACGTTTGACCTCTGTCATTGCCAACAAAGGGTATATAACAAAGTATTGAGATGAACTTTTGTTATTGACCAAATACTTATTTTCCACCATAATTTACAAATACAGTCTTTAAAAATCAGACAATGTCATTTTCTGGATTTGTTTTTCTCATTTTGTCTCTCATTGTTGAGGTATACCTAGGATGAAAATTACAGGCCGCTCTCATCTTTTTAAGTGGGAGAACTTGCACAATTGGTGGCTGACTAAATACTTTTTTGCCCGACTGTATGTATATTTATATAGTCTTAAAGTTACCACCGGCCCTTTGAGTGCAACCATAATTCTAATGTGGCCCGCGATGAAATTGAGTTTGACACCCCTGCTCTACAGTCTAGATGATAGAAAGGAGCTTCAATACTTCCTTTATAATGTAATGTAGGGAACATTTTAGTTTCCCCATGGCAGACACTCATCAATAACATCCACTGGAGCTCATTACATGTCGCCTAGTGTAAGTGCAGTCGGATTCTCTTAGCAGCGCAGTTACCTTTTCCTCAGGCCTCCCACCCAGTGTGCACTAGGACAGACCCCTGTGATCCTGGGCATGATGAGCAGTTTAGCAAATGGATGGATGCTTCTGACATGAGCAGCTTCCTGTTCTTACAGAATGTAAAATCAACAAAGTTGCCCTTTGTCTTCAGTCACAATAAACATACATAAACAGTAACATATTACAATTTAAATGTGTGTGTATTGACATACCTCTTGTAGTTGTAAATCTGTAATATCTTTCATTTCTTCATATTGGATCATAACTGTCAGATGTTTCTCTTTGCACATTACATAACAGATCATGTCTCTTTTACACCATTATGTACAATGTTTCCCACGGGGAAAGGGAGGGAATTAATCATTTATTCCTCAGGAGCCTTTCAACCCTCTTCTTTGGTATCGGAAGTACCACAACCACCACTGCCACAATGAGAAAGGTCATTAGTGGAAAGGAAGAGAGAGAGCCTGTGGTCCACAGGGGCGTATATGTTGATATTGGACATGATCCTGAAATGAAACATATAGGTGATGACAGAGAGACAGAGAGGAAGTAAAAGAGACACAAATAGGCAGAGACAGAAGTGGGAGGAGGAGATGAAGCGTAAGAGAGGTGGTTAAAAGAGAGAGACAGTGGGAGGGAGAGAGGGAGTCGATGGTCTGGGAGAGAGCGATAGAGACGGAGAGAATGAGAGCAAGGGAAGAAAGAGATGGCCTGTTATCAAGGGGGAGTCGCAGTTAGGGGTTTTCCTTTTCTGCAACGCTGCCATCTGGTTCTAACGCCCCAGAAGGAGAGCATCAACCCGGAGAATTACTGACAGGTGAAGTCATCAGAGCAGGGTGACCACAGGTGCTGAGACAAAAAGTATAAAGTAGGCTTCATGATACATGCTTTGGTCTAAAAAAAAATGCTAATAATAAAACTTACATAGTTGGTTTTCATAACAACAAACATCATTATGCTCTGTAATAATGTAATAATGATATTTGCATTATTGAGTGAAAATCTAAATGTGTTCATTTGTTTAATTTGAACGTTTACCACTATACACCATATAAGTGTCACACAGCAACAAGCTCCATATAAATGACAAGATTATGTCATTTCGGTAGGAATTATGCCCTTAAAATTATAAATCTGATGGAAGAAAAAACCTTTGCAGTCATGAATCTACACAGATGGTTATGCATCTGGCCCCAGATGTTGAGAAGGTATACACGGCCCTGTCGTGGCACTAAGCATACATTTTTAAAAGCTCTCTTATTAGCATCTCTCATCTGTCCGTTGACGTTAGCCGTTAGCTTCATGTAGCACTGCTCTCAAAGGTCCCTAGTCCATTGGGGGTCGAGTTGACAAGTCTATTTGACCAGTGTGTGTCCTGACAACTGGTACTGTTAAAACTGTGGCCTCATGGGATATTTAAAAACAAATGATGGAGGCAATAAAGAAGTTATTTTAAAGAAGAACGTCAATGCCCTGGAAGGTTTAGTTTTGCCTTTAATGGTGGCTCAAAGGACGTGTTATTGAATAAACAAGAGACCGGTAGACATCATGTATTTACTAACACTAGTCTGCAACTGCAAATTGAAATCCACACCATATGGGCTCTGAGAGTTGGGGCACAAAGGGGCTCTGTACACCAATCATGAATTAGAGCTTTAAACCTCTTTACTAACAGGCCGTGCTGGAGCTCCTTTGCGCACTGTGTCAGCATTTTAGGAGAAAGACAGAGGGCAGCATATCTCTTTACCCTGGTAATTAAAGGCTTTGACCTCTTCCATCACCTGGCCCTTTGAGGCTGAGGGGTTTGAAGAGTGGGTGGGACCATTACACCTTCGCTTTGCTCTTTGAGGAGTTGAGTTCAAACTCTCTTTGATATCAGGCTGGCCACATACTATTGGTATATGCATTTAAAAGACATATTTGAAGCTGATTTCAATGCAAAGATGCTTATGCAGTGGCATTTACAAGTGCAAAGTGGGGCGGTGAGAATATAACGTAAAAGAAGGGAAATACAGCCAAACCATTAAAGGCAAATCAAATGCAGGGAATACATAAAGTATATACACCGGCTAGAAATGTGATGTCCAAAGTGCTGAGAGTGTTTACAAAATGATTGGTTAACAATGCTGCTATGTCCTTTGGCAATATATTGAAAATTGATTTCTGTCTTTGTTGTGCTCTGCTGAATGTCATGTTTGGCTTTTTAAGAGTTCTCTAACAACCCTGAATGATTGACTGAGGTTTTAATGAATTATTAAAGTGGTATTGAAAACAATAACAGGGCAAAGCAGAGGAAGAGTACACAACATATATTGCCCAAATAACTTTAGGAAAAACGGTCTGAGCACTTCAAACTAAACCTCCAAAGCCTTAGATAAAGAAAATATCATCCAAAGTGCAGAAGCAAACATTAAGAAGGTGGGCTAAGTTTGGAGGACTTTTACTTTCGAAAGTAAAATATTGACTTTCACTGACTTTTTAAATCACATTTAGCTCAAATATTCAGTTTTAAACTAACAGTTATTGCAAACACAACCAGGGCAATGCGCAGCAATGCATTAGCTCACCTCGTAAACCAAAGGGAGCCATTGCAGAATATAGAGTGGGTTTTAATTATGCTGCTGTGCTAGTTGGACTTGAACGGGGCCATTAATTCAAAGAGACAATCATTCCCTGGCCCTGTAAGCCTACCAAGAGATAAAGGCACATTGCTTTGACAATGTCAGCCCTGCAATTAAAGACTTCAAGCAACATATTCGACGAGTGGCGACACATTGGTGCAATTCTGTCTGACAATGGGCACATAACATTATCCCTATGATAAATCCAGTAACTATTTTCTGAGTAAATGAGCAAGGTTACTTTAATTGATACAGTTCCTAAGAAAGGTGGCATAACACGGTACCCCCAACCCTCATTGTCAAACTTGATTGTACACTTGACAGTTTAAAGGGAATTATATTATCTTTAATTGTGATATTTTTCTAATTCCGTTTTATCTCAATGAAAGTAACATAATCAATAATATTTTCTCTTTCTCTGCACTGAACTATTTGCCAAATACCAAGCAGTACGCAACAAAGGATGCAGATCTATTTCTGTTGAGTTCATAGTGAATGTTAGCCTTGCTTTGAAGTAGGTTGCAATTGTTACTGCATAAAAAGACTAAAACATAGAAGATAGAGAGACTTGTTGTTAGGAACCTTGACTCAGTCGTTTAGAGGACTCAAATGCACAACCCAGAGACAAATGAGGTAAGTGGGCACAGGTGGAAACAATCAGGGGCGGGGCAGACACTGACGATGGCGGGAAAAAGAACCAAAGCAGGAAGTAAAGGGACCTGGAATGAGACAAGGTGAGTACAAAATAAAACAGGAAGTGGAACATAAACTAACCTAACATGAACATGACAATCACAAACATGACACAACTTAACATAATTGACGGGACACTACAAGAACTTTGAAACCAGATAACTCAATGCATCTCATGATATGCAGCCATCTAAAAGCAGCAGGAGTCTGTTCCATGTCTATAACAACAACCTTTCATTGACTTGTCAAGCATTTATCAGCAGTGGCTTAAGCTTGATGCAGGTTTATGTTATCAGTTATAAATTAGTTTTTTCCTGTGTTAAAGAATACATGTGGTTTGTAAAAGTTTCATTGTGAGAATCTCACGGTCAATGTGTCGCCTTCAAAGCCTGACAGAGGATGTGTAAGTCCAAAGTTTCCTTTTAGAGAAAAAACTGTGACATACAATTTGATTGATAGGAATGATAGAGCAATCTTAGAAAACAATATTAAAGTTGTAATAGCAGAGTATAATATATTTGCCTTGGAACACTATTTTCGACAAAAGCTTTGTTTTTACCATTACTTTCAGCTCAAATGTGCAACTTAGCACAAAAGCAATCTTGTTACATGAAAGCCAGATGTCATATTCTAAGCACATTTGTGCGCTAAAGGGTCATTAAAATCCTCCTCAGACAGATCGTTATGTTTCAGCCTTCGAGAATATCAAACCCACCAGTTTGTGGTTTTCCTGATCTAACACTGTCATTCTGTGTGGTGTTGGCTACAGGGTAGGTTATGTTAGCATAGCAAACCCTAAGTCAACAGCTAGTGCTATAACTAGCTAGCTACCTTGGTTAGCAAGGCGTATCGTTAATTCACATTAATTGTATAATTCGTAGACAGCGACCTTGTTCTCTAGTACTTTCCCTTTAACACCCCCCCAAAAAACCCACAGATATTCAGAACAATTAATAAAATACAAAAGTAGGTTTTTAAAAGTGACACAGTCCAGACCAGAAACAATTTTTCTGTTACATGAAAAACAGTTTTTCAAAGTCCAGAAGCCCTAAAAGCAAAGGCTGTTTCCCTTTTGCGGATCATGAGCGGTGCATCAGAGGATCTTAGGGTGTGGGATGAGACATAGGGCAACAGAAAGAGGGGTCAGAAGAAAACTTAGGGCCAAGCCTTACAAGGCTTTTAAAAGTGAAATAACAGCTCATAGAATGTGCCAAAGAGATGAGAAAAGTAAGGTAAATTGGTAAATATGTAGTTTATAAAAATCATGTGACATGTGAAGAGTTGTGAGTGTAATGTATGGGTGAGTAAAAGGTGTGTGTAAGTTTTAAAAGCAAGCAACGTATGGAACCTGGAGGCAGGACAGACAGTGAGCATTGACTGGTATTGATATCTTCTGTGGAGACCATCACAGGTGTCCCCACATTAGCCTAATGACCCTCCCTGACTGCTGCCAGCGGAGAGAAGCAGACACACGGGGCAGTAAGGGAGGGGTCGTAACAGTAAGTCTTTTTATAACATCTTTAAATTGATTCTCAAAGCAACAGATACCTGCTATAAGGAAGCCAGGATTGGTATGATGTGGGCGTAGTTAAACTCCCAGGGCCAGAGTTTGGTAAAGAGATGGAGGAGGGAGATGGATTTCTTACTGATGCCAGGGAGGGGAAATTACACTGGCCTTTGACCCCTGATGGCAACCATGATCCAGATGGAGACCTTGTTCAGGGAGGACCAAGGTTTTCTCCCCTATCATCGACTGGCAGGTAGGTTTAGCCTGTCGATCAACTAGATTGGTGATCAAGGCCTCATGGACAGTAGCTTTGGCAGTAACCATATCAATAAATGGATTAGCCACAAATGGGTTTCTGGCAATGCCTAGGATTCAGAACTACCTGCAGCTGTGATGGAGCAGGTAAATGCAGCTGGTCACTATTTTGATTGTAACTTGGTAATCACATTAATGCTGAAAAAAAAAAAGAAAGAAAAATGCCAAGCACTTTTTGAGTTAATTTAGGCCTTATAACTAATTAACCAGAACTAATTAACCAGCATGATCTTTCTTGAAGTGAACATATATGCAGTTTCCTTGTTGTTCTGAGTTTTAATCTTTATGGTTTTGCACTTATTGTAGCATAAAAATATACTTAAAGTAGCGAAAGTAAACTCACTGTGAAAATTGGCCAATTTCAGAATCATACAATATATGTTTGATTATAATGATTGATCATTAAAGGTCCCATGTCATGGCCATTTCCACTGATCATAATTCCATTGTTGAGGTATACTAAAATAGATTTATACTGTGCAATTTTCCAAACTCACATTGGTTTCGCATACAGCAAGAGGCAGACTGGGGGGAAAAAGTGGCCCGGAGATTAATTGACAGACAGGGCCACTTAATGCGCGGCATGTATCGGCCGGCCTGCGACGAAAGTATGTTACTTAACAAAAAACCCTATGCATTTTATGTTATTTTGGACAATTATTCATATAGTAATCACATTACCTGAGCCCTTGAGTTGCCTAGAGCAAAATAGTTACAGCATATATTTAGTGATTTAAATGTTAACAGATCATTGATGCAATAACATTTTGACCCAATTTGCCTGACTTGACACATGGAATAAAACATGGGCGTAGGAAGCATCCTCAATATGGGTGAGACAATTTAGGGGGGGTGTGGGCAGGTGGTGGACCTCACCTCCTCTAGGGGGGTCCGGTGGCATGCTCCCCCGGGAAGATTTTTTTTTTAAATGTTGAAGTTAAATGCATCAATCTGGTGCACTTTGAGAGCAAAATTAGGGACTAAATCTATGGCAGTCAGTAGGGGCTTGGACTGTGAGCCGTAGGGTCGCCGGTTCAAGTCCCCGACCAGACCTATATTTGGAGTGTGGACTTCTACTTGGAGAGGTTGAACAAGGCACCGGACATCCCCCTTCCCCCCTCAATCCCATTGCTCCCTGGGCGC
>NW_011354719.1:123947-127021 GCF_000735185.1 Notothenia coriiceps
CCGACTCGGAGTACAAGGACCCACACCCAATTCGCGTTGATCAAACAGTGGCCTATGCAACAGAGAGATTTTATTTTTCATCAGGATATTGGAAGAATAGGAGGGATTGAGGTCAATCACTGGCACTTTTTTATTTTATTTTAAATGGTACAGTACACTTTATGTTGAACTATTTATTATGTTGTTGGTGCAACTGGCACTTTATGTTGAACTGTTTATTGTTTTGGCCAAGGTTATTGAGAGAGTTGGACTGAAATTGATTAGATTTTTTAAATCAACTGTTGGTAAATCAACAAAGTCTGTTATGGCCTCTGAAGCAACAGAGAGATGTTTTCTAATAGTCAGGGTTTCCAATGTTCTGAATGTACTTGAAAGTATTGTGTTATACTTAAAAAACAAAGTGTTATAGTTTACAGAAGGTCTACCTACCTATAGGCTACCTGAATCTCTGAAATGTACTATATTCCTAAATATGCTATTGCTACACTTTATGGCAAAAATTGCACTTTTCTGTTGGTCTTGGTTAAGTACCACCTTGAAAAAAATAAACAATGTTTTGTTGCTTAAGCTTATGTATTCAGTCATTATTCAATGGTATACTAAAATCCATGTGAAAAAAATGGCTTCTCACTGTTCTCAGGTCAAATATTTATATGTGATTAAAAATGCGATTAATTGCGATTAATTAATTACAAAGCCTGTAATTAATTAGATTAATTTTTTTAATCGAGTCCCGGCCCTACTTAAAATATAATAACAATGCATTCATTCAGCAGAGTGCTCTTCTAGTCAACACCTTATCAACTTTGAAAAGTAGCTGCAAATGTTTTTTTCATGTCAGTGTAGATGGTAAATGATTTGGTTCCTATTTAACTTCTGCCAACAAAACACAAGTCATTTCTATTGAGAGCAACAATCTCTGTCGCAGGAGAGGCTGGCCTGGGCAACAGTAAACAAACATGAAACAACAACAATAACCACATAAAATATACAATAAATGCATACAAGTGTAATGTAATTCCAAGGCTTTTTGCAAGCTGCACTTAGAACAGTCATCTTGTGATCTCAGACTAATAACTACAATTACATTACGTGACATCAAACTGCAAAAGGAAAGATGGGAGTCTACCCAGAATGGCTTTATAAATGAATGAAGTACCAATGACTGATCCTAGGAAAGGTCACAGAGTTTAGAGCACAATCTTGAATGTGTGTCACTGCCGGTACATGTATACCTGCTTTCAGTTCAACATGTCAAAAAGGAATGAGATGCAGAGTCCTGCTCCTCTGAGGGTGAACCTGTGTGATTTGGAAATAAAAAACCCTTTCAAGGAATTATTCTTCTTTCACTGACCTTACATGTTAGCCCTGTAAAAAGCTTAATCCTCAGCATGCAGTGCATCCATTAGTAGCTGAGCAGCTTTTCTGGTGCAATAAAAAAGCAAAATTTTCCCTCCAGAATACACTAGTTTTCTACTGACTAAGACGAGACGATGACGAGCTAAAAATAGATTTTTGATAATAAAAACTATGACGAAATGTATATTTTATTTCCGTTGACGAGACGAGACGGAAATAAGGTGTTAATGGCGGACTATCGGACTTCGAAATGCAGGATATTTTCCCCCAATTGTCCGTCTTGGCTGTCAAAATGCATCCCTGTCATTGGTTGAATTAGTTGGGATTCAGGGAATTTGCACACGTCACTCACATGATACACAAGCAAAGTGTTAAGAGAGTGAAATGTTGCTTTACGAATGTCAACACTTGATACTGTCACCTTGATTCCAATTTCAAATACCTGTATTAGTTTAAAGAGTGAAAACATTTTGACTAAAAGTTTACTAAAATGTAATGATTTTTCCTCGACTAAAACGTTTGAGTTGTTGTCGACTAGACTAAAACTACGAAGAATAAAAAGGACTAAAATGTGACTAAAACCAACAACCATTTTCGTCTTAACACTAAATCTAAAATAGCTGGCAAAATTATCTTCAGAGCTTGTGCAGTTTATAATTTAGAAAAACCAAAAGATTATGTTCCCACAGATTTCTTTCATGTGTTATAATTGTTTTCTCTGACGGTGCTTCTCCTTCTCCCTTTGTGCATTGTGGCCTTTTTGGATGAAAAAAGGTGTCCATCAATGGCACACTCCACCGTGAAGCACATTCATTTTTTGTATTTTCATTCTTCAATGTGACTAGTGAGATCTGAAAGAAGTCTGGGACCGAGAGAATGAGAGCTCAAGGCTCCTTTTATGCAAACATCATGTCAATAAAGATTAATTGAATTTGATTGAGGGACACACAAAGAGAGGAAAGAGCGATGAAGGACGATGAGACGTTGGTGTGTGTGTTGGTGTGTGTGTTGGTGTGTGTGAAGCCTCCCGCTCAGCCTCTCCTGACCTCCCGCCTTTATTTAAGTGTTGAAAGAGGCAATTTGCCTGCACACCGCCTGCGTCCTCCGCCCGCTGCTCCGTCTGAAGTAATCTGCCATTTCAGACCCATTTTTACCTGATTGCTTCGTCAGAAACGAAGTGACACCGAGGTCGCACGCTCGAGTGGAATGTAGATGCAATACAAACACTGTACGCCCACAGATTGAAAATGAGGAGCGGACTTGAGAGAGAGGAATAAAAAAGAAAAAACATATTGCTGACATTTTCAACCTGAGGCGGAGCTGATAAAAATGCCGGGTGTTTGTAAAGAAGTGGAGGCAGGTAGACCTTCAACATCGCTGTGATCTAAAACCTGCAGGTGGAGCGGAAAGAGACGACTTCTGTTAGTTTTTATTCAGGCTGTAACTCAGAGACACACGTGAAGAAAACACTGAGCCTGAGCTTTTTGAACATTAACACATGGAGACATGTCACTGTAGAGACACTACATACTGATATACACCTGAACATCAGCAGGAGAGGACTCTTTAAAGTAGAGACACTACATACTGATATACACCTGAACATCAGCAGGAGAGGACTCTTTAAAGTAGAGACACTACATACTGATATACACCTGAACATCAGCAGGAGAGGACTCTTTAAAGTAGAGACACTACATACTGATATACACCTG
>NW_011354719.1:127043-140318 GCF_000735185.1 Notothenia coriiceps
GATTTACACACGGCATCTATTGCACGTCTGTCCGTCCTGGGAGAGGGATCCCTCCTCTGTTGCTCTCCCTGAGGTTTCTCCCATGTACCCCTTTAAACTGTGGGTCTTTCTCCGGAGGTTTTTCATTGTACGATGTGAGGGTCTAAGGACAGAGGGTGTCGTTTTCTCATACTGACATTCTGCACAAAATGTGCTGTTGTATTTGCTGTAAAGTGTCTTTACTGTAGGGTATTTTTATTATATGTACAGCACTTTGGCTCGACCAAAAATCGTTTTAAAATGTGCTATATAAATAAAACTTGATTTGATTTGTTGTCTAAATGGAGATCGGCTAAGCTAACGCAATATAGGCTATATGCTCCGACCGTCCACACTCACAACGGCCTATACAGACATAAATAAACCAGCGACTGTATTCGCCATGACACAGACAGTCAGTGGTTTGTACTTGTTTAACTTTTGTCTAGTTTCTGAACAGATATGAGGAGCATGAGTGCAAACAGCTAACGGCTGATGTTGTTTTTTCTGGGGTGCTCACGGGTGCTCATTGAAAATGATGTCACGGCTCCGCCTACACTGCGTTACTATAGTTACTGCCCCAGCTCTTAAACTGTAATGGAAGCGCAGCATTAAAGTGAGCCGGGCCTAATAAGACCTAACCAAACCGAGCGAGCCGAGCGAGGCCTGCAGTGGAAACACGCCATAAGTCTATATGGTTTCAGTGTATTTCAGTCCTGGTTTTTATACAATCACACATACATGTTAACATTCTGTACTTAACACCTGAACAACAGCACAGTAAGAGCTGGATAGCCAGTTGTAATTGGGACTAAAACACCAGTTGTTAGGACGTGTCATCAAATCAATGTTGTCATGGCCAAAGTAAATAACTAAGTGCACCAATAATACATTATTTAAGCTGGCTACCAGTCTGTTTTAGAATCCAATTTAAAATGTTACTGTTCGCATACAAGGCCCTAAACGGTTTAGCCCCACCGTAGCTGGCAGATATTTTCAAACCATACACACCCACACGGTCACTGAGGTCTGCTGACAGACTCCTTCTGGTCATCCCAAAATCGAGGTTAAAGCAGCGAGGAGACAGAGCCTTTGCTGTTGCAGCTCCAAAATTATGGAACAAATTACCCCTCCAGGTTAGACTTGCTCCAACTCTGCCTGTTTTTAAAAATCTCGTTTAAAAGCCCACTTCTTTTCCCTGGATTTTACAGGCCAGGCGACAATTGTGCTTTTAAATTTGGGTTTTTATCTTACTAGTGTTTTGTATTGTTTTTACATCATGTAGGAGAGTTTTTCACTCTGTGGCTTCTGATCTGGTTTCATTGTCTCGTGTTTTACATTTGTTTCATGTCCTGCCTGTTTTTATGTAATTATGCTATGTTTTTATACAGTTGTTGATATATAGCACTTTGTTCAACTCTGTTGTTTTTAAATGTGCTATAGAAATAAAATGGATTGGATTGGAGTACATTTTTACACATAAATGAATGTATGTTGTTGCCAGGTAAAGCTCTCTGTAATTCGCAGTATACTGGAGTTGTTGTGTCTGGCGTCCATGTCAAATTTCCCGTGCTGGCAAATACATGCTTACGGGTGAGCTTGCCACATCTACTCCGCCGCAAGTACTGTTTTTTTATTATATATTTGTTATACTTTAATCCTTCCTCCGAACACTGATTCTGTTCTTTAGCATTTATTCCAAAAACGTCTGCCATAGATTCAACCTAATGGAAATCATGTTTTACTGCCAGAGGGCAGAAGCAAAAGTTCAGCACTCAAGATTTAAGATTATGTAAATAGAAGAAAATATTGTTAATATAAGAATACAGCAGGAGTGTCTGCACTGCTTTCCCAACAGTCTGACAAAGAGCCAAATTGTTGTCTGGCCCTGATAAAGTATGGCCTCATATTTCTGAGGATGACAGGAACTGTTCTCTGGCTGGAAGGTCGCAGGTCGGTTTTACCTCACAGCCGACCTTGAACAAGAAACGAATGTCAGCGAGTCGGTGGTGTGCATACAAGGCAAGTTTTCAGGGCTGAACAGATAAGCTCTTTGAGAAATGTTACTTTAATGTGAATTCAGAATTTATTCAGTATTCTCTTTTAATTTATTTGATTTAACAAAATTGTGCATTTCTGGTGTATGAGCAATGGACATTAAAAGATTAGTGTCTCAGTTGGCTCTTGGATGATTCACCACAAGATGATGGACGTGTTGGATGTTCTTGAATAATGGTAACAGTTCAGTCATTTCCTCCATATGACTAAACGGTTAAATCTCAGAGACTGATATGTGAAAAGTGAAGGGGGAAAACCAACTCAAAGACATTTTGAACTGACTCAACTAAAAAACGTTTTGTTTAGCTTAAGTTGTCCCAAACAAAGATTATACAAATAATGTTTTACCAGAGTAAGATAAGATACTATTTCAATTTATTTTATTTCCATTTGGCTGTTCAGCTGCCAGATGTATCCTAAACTGTCTCCCAAAGTATCAACATTTATAAAGCCGGTTTTTACAGGTGAGACGTATGCAAACCGCCTTTGTAATTTCTGTAATCCATGCAAGCAGGTATTATTTTCTATGATCTATGCTCATGGGGGAGAAAAAGCTCCCAGCCTTTTTCATCCTGATGTGAAACCAATCCAACTTTTGAAGAAAGTCACACCGTCCCACCAGAAAGACAGACCTTGTATGTGTTAATTATCTATCGTAGACATGATGAATACAAGTGAAATTTCGACTTGAATACTTTAAAACTACTGTACTGGACTATTTCTGTAAAAATCACTAAATGCAGACCCTACACAATTTCTACACAAATGCAAATGAAAAAATTAACCTTTTCTATTAAATGTAATGCAATTACACACAAGCTCTTGGAGAGCTTTGCCTCTTTTGTTTCGTGATCTGATTAAGTTTGCATGTGGAACAAGCCGGCAGAGATGGATTGCTGAGCCTGCGGTGAGAACACAAACAGAAAATATGAGGAAGACCAGAAATGATAATTCTGTAGGTTTTTCTGTTGTGTCAGGGTTTGCTGGTCCCAAGAGAGCTGGTCTTTGTTTTGCAGTCTAATATAAGGGTTCATACACAGTACTGTGTGTGCAAAGTACAGCTTCTCTTGTATAACACATCCTTTCAAGGCATTTTTAATGAAAGACTCCTCCTATATTATATGAATATTGAAATACAGAGTATAAGTAAAAGCCTTAAAGGGAACACATAAGGCACTTTTCAAAGTTCTGATGAGATACTTCTAAAATATGTTAACATAGTTTTAGGTTAAAACAATGTTAGGTTCCCCTGATAGCAGCAGCGAATACTTTCCAAAGAGTGCCTATACAAAAAGCATATTAGCAATAATATTACATTCACCAGGCATTTCAACAGTGTTTAAAAAAATATACGCTACCTGATGGTGCCGGTATGCATCTGTCTGCATACCGTGCATCTTTTACCCATTTAGGCTGGGGATTTTAGCCTTTGCATATATGCACACAAACCTATATAACACACAGCAGGAAAGGGAAAACCCTAAAAAGCGTATTGAGGCATTGAGTAGACACCCGTCTAAACAGCTTCACTTCTATTAAGACATTTAAAGTAGATACGGCAGTAGGACTGCAGTGCAGAGTAGTGGCCACAAGCTAACTAAAGGGACACACACGCAGGCACACGTGCATGTGTGACTCTCCTGGCAACCTAAACAGAGAAGCTCGGATTAAAACACTCATGAAGGTTTGACTTCATGTCAGCCCAAGATACGATTACCCCACTATATATTTACAAAGCAAATAGTTGTTTGCTGATGTATTAATGTCTGAATGCCGTTAGGACCTTCAAGTACAAGTTCACATTTGAAGAATGGGGGGTAGCTAGCGATTCATTTAAGGCAAACCTTTTACTGACACCCTTGGCATTTCTCATCTCATTATTAGGGCTGATTATAATTCATAGGCTATATTAAATGTCAGAGAAAGGCCAAGGATTGTTATGCAAATGTTAAGCATAGAATGTGTTCTTTCATTCAGATTTAGTTGCATTTTTTTCATCCAGTAGGTCCTGGAAAAAAAAGAAAGCAAATGCCAGTAACAATTGAACAGTGTGTTGCAAACGCAAAGACCAACCTCAACATGACAGTTTGTCATTGTTCAGCATAATGATCTTTCAAATATTCAGCTGAAAGAACTAAATAGATGAGATAAATCAAGTCATAAAATGTGTTCGCTACTGTACAATCGGCCTCCCGCTGCCAACCCTTACTGCTAACATTTAAACACTGATTGTTCTGTTGCATTGGTACTAAATGAGACCCGAAGCAAGAATGATTGTCTTTCTTATGCCAAATATTGCACATAAAATACACATTTAAAAGACCTTTAAATAACAGCCCTAATGTACAGTCATTGCGAGGTTTCTCTTTACAATCAAATAACTACTTATGATGGCTTAACTATGTCAGTTCTCCACTGTGTTTTTCCTTCCGTCCGGTGAATCCACAATTCATGTTTCCAACTTATTTATAGAAGCTCTTCCTGGCCAATTGTATACGGTATCGTTTTACAAACAGGGAGAAAAGGCTGTTTTGAACAGTTGTTTGAATGCTCTATGATTATCCTGGCCTTATTAATGAATTGACTGGTGTACGTTTCCTTAAGGTAGGACAAAAAAAAAACGTATTGCGTTTTCAGTCACCAAACAACTCTTTGGAGGCCGTTGAGGTCATTTCCTCAGTATTTGCCACGGTCTTCTAAACACTGAGTCAGTATTCAGGCCAGATCAGACACTGGTGTTGTGGAAACCAACATATTCAAAGCTGTCCACCCTATCCATCAAGGACCCGTTGATATTAAAGGTGGCGTAATTCCCAGCTTTTCCCCAAAGTCAACTATCATCTTCTTAGTCTTCCTGATGTTCGGAGAACCAGCATACCCTCACCTCCTGGGATCTTCTTGTTAGGAAGTCAAGTATCCACATACCTATTGAGGGGGTTTAATCCTGAGGTCATTGAGCTTTGTGAAGAGTCCGGGGGGGACTATGACTTAACTAAAGTCAATGATCAGTAATCTCACATTGCTGCTTTCTTGTCCAGGTGAGGGTGGTGTGGAAGATGTTTCCTTGGGGATCTTCTGCTAATCTGTTGGGACGAGATGCAAACTGTAGTGGGTCCATTTTGCTGGGTTGAGAGTAGCAGATGTGATGCTCAAAGAGGTTTCAAAGCACTTTATCAATACAGAGATGAGTGCAACTAGGCAGTCATTCAGTAAGGCTGGTTTTGTTTTCTTGCGCACAAGACCGTCGCAAAGTATGTGGGTATATTGGACAGAGTGAAAGGTGCACTTTACAAAGAGGGGTTTCTGTGGACTTCGTCATATTTCTTAGACATTGCCACATGCGTCTTGGCTGCCAATCTTGAATAGTTTATTTTCTTATTGTATTCTCTTTTTGCCTCCTTTAACACTAGGACCACCAGGGGTCGCTGTATACCTAAAACCGCCAACGGGTAAAATGTACCCGCTATCAGAATGCATTGATTTTGAAGGTACAATGTTCTTTTATTTATCATACTAGAACACAGGGTTAAGAGTGAGTTTTGATTGCACAGTGATGAAACTTATACCAATGGAATCTGCGGACTCTCAGCTTTACTTCATGCAGATTGCATGAAGTATAAAAGATCGCTACCGTGAGTTATGTGCAAAGTGTCTCTCTATCTATCTATCTATCTATCTATCTCTCTCTATATCTATCCATCTATCGATCTACAACTATCTATCTCTCTATCTCTCTTTCTCTCTCTCTATCTATCTCTCTATCTATCTATCTATCTATAAGGAACCGCAGTAAACAACAGGCGTTGCTATAGCAACACGTCATGTTTATGTTTTCGCGCGAGATCAATAGCGCGAAGATCACTGCATTTTCTATAAGGTACATATTACCCGCTGGCGCTAATGGGTATAAATGGCCATTTTTGGGGCAATTCTTTCATATTGACCATTTTTAACAACAGAGGGTGCTACATAACACACTTTCAGGAAAAGTCACGGACTGGGAGACTTGAATATTTTATTGAAAAAAGTGACATACAATCGCGAAACAGCTGCGGGTAAAACTGACCCGTTGGCCGTTCTAGTGTTAAAGCTCTTATTAGATTGTAGGCTGCTGCTCTATAATCATCCATGCTTTGAGATTGCAGCCCTAAATTCTATGTTGCAGTGCTTGTGTTTATGGCTTCCCGGATGCTGCTGTTGATAGGCTACATGAGTTTTTGGTTGCGGAATGATTTAATTGTAGGTTTTGTGCAGTTGCTTCTTCTGTTTTACAAATGAAATCCAACACAGTGAATCTATATATGTAATCAGTGGCGCTAATGGTGGTGTCCTGGAAGAGCGCCAAAGTGAGTCATGCAGAGTCAAGGTGCCTTACTGTGTTAATGTATACCACTGTGGTAACGTCCAATGTAAATGACTCGTTTGTTTGATATAACTCCAGATAAGGTAAGCAGGAACAGCATATTATGTTTATATTCCCACCTTTGCAAGCTTCCTCTCTTTCCTTGCCAGAGTTCTCGGTTCTGACAGATCGTAGATAAAAATCATGTTTAACCAGAAACCCATGTTTAATTTCAAAGGACAACTACTTTGGCACAGCTTAGGTCAGTTTTAATGTATGCCACTGACTTCAGACACTTTAACAAATTAGTTTAATAAGGGGGATTGCCATTGAAGCAGGTATTATGCGATAATATCACAAAGGTGCAACCTCTCAGTAAATTCAATATCTCTTTACAGTTTAATTTACGGGGGAGGGGGGGGCAGAGATCATTGGATGAACAAAGTTCTATATAATTAAGCCCGTAGAAACTGGTAGTGATGAGCAATCTCCTGCTGATCTGACTTTTGATTAAAAGCAAGGCCGAGGGCTAATTCATTGGCCTTTCCTTTTCTATGGCTTGCTCATTACCCGTAAGGAGGCGGAGGGAAGTCACAGAGGTTTACAAGCATTGTGCGGCTTCTTAGGGGAGGCGGTGAAGAATGATAATACTCTTTTGGTATGTTTCCTTGGTGCTTTCTCTGCATCATTATGCAGGCTTAATAGAGCCCTGATGAACAATGGGGGCTTCGGTTGATTTCCATTCAGTATAGCAACTCTAAAGGTCTTATTTTTGCTGTTATAGAACCAGCTGGCTCATAAAATGGCTGAGGTGGAGACACAAGGCAAAATAAACCTCATGAACACATTTTATGATTTCATCAAAGCTTGATTTAGCTTTGACCATGGCTGTAAATGCGTTTTAAACGGTAAGCATGCAACTAGCATCTGGCACATTAAAAGTGACCCGAACATCAGCTGCTCTGGACTGGTGCAAAGCAGGTATCAGCAATTTTTAAAACTAATATAAACAGTAATGTAAAGTATTTTGCAAACCCCTATGCATATTTTTTGGTCATGTGGAATTTAATACTGCTCTTTCCTTAGAAGCTTATTCTATCAATTTGACCTCTATAGACACAACCTTCTCAAAGGTGAAATACTTAAACGATATTAAAATGAGTCTGGCCCAATTTTTGCTACAAAAGTTGAAGAAATCTAGTAGTAGAAAACAGTCGCCGATCTGACATCCCATACTTGTCGGATAATTTATCCAACACGCCAAACGTTCTGCATATCATTTTTATTCTTTAACAATGACGCCATAACACACACATTTTACAGCTGTCTTAACTTTAAATTACTGTTTGATTTGTGATGATGACAGCAATTAGCAAACAGCACAGATGCTGAAATGTGTACGCAATGCCCAAATATAAAAACATTATCAAACTCATTTGCAACCAGATGTCAGCTTCTGCTAAGCTCATGGATAATTTAGACCAGAGAAGAGCTTAATCACAACATCGTAACAACAAATCACATAAATCCACTCAAAAAGCTTAATGTGTCTAATATGCAATGAGGTGGGTCTTTACGGGACTTCCATGCAGTAATGACATTTTATCATCAGTAAACACATCTGAGAGACAACTTGCCTCCTCAGGTCATGGTATGTTTTTCGTATTCATGGTATCAAAGTTTTACAATATTCCAATGTGTTTAAAGGATTATTCCACCTGATTTCATTCTATTCAAAATGTAAGAGAGCATATTTTAATAGTGTGATTATGTACTCTAAATACAGTAGGAACGAAAATGAAGTGTAGCCTAATGAGTTTTGGGAATAGCATCCTGCAATAGTGTAAATGTTGTGATTCATACTCAGAATTAGTAGTAACAACCACGCTGTGTTTTGAGGTATGCATGACGATTATTGATTACATGTCAACTGTTTTATTCTTTCAGCGTCCTTCATTACATTACATTACATGTTAGGCTTTTATCCAAAGCGACGTACATACTCAATACTGTGGACAACGACATGCTGACTGCAGTGGGGTTTGAACCTGAGCTCCCTGATCCAAACACCAACGCACAACTCACTGTGCCACACACCTCCTGTGGGGCACACTTTCCTAATTTCTCATCTGACATTCCTCAAAGATACCAGCTAAACTTGGAAATGCATGACTACATTAGAAGGTGTTCAATATAGATTGAAACTATAAAACCTAACATTTCTAAGTTTAATTACGTTTGAACCTATAACTACCCATAAAGGCAGGACTATCAAATACATTGTTATGCAATACGTTATGCAATTTGTGTTGTGAACAAATCATTGGTGCATGCTTACTTTAAGATCTCACATCGCAAATGTGACTCGCACTTGTTGCCCTGAATGTAAAAACAGACTCTACAAAGGACGACATCTCTCTTGGCTTGATAGTGTTGTACATTGTATTGTTACATATTTATAAACAGTATTTGTGCTGCAATTCAATAAGGTCTCAGTGGGATAACATGCCACTTCAAAGCTATTCATTTGTCCATGTTTTGGGAATATCAAGCTTACATATCACTGTAATATGGATCTGTAGAACTTATTTCAAGTTTTGCAGCTATATTACAAGTGCACACATTAATTAGCTTCCCCAAGGTTGATTACTTTGACGGTATTATATGATTGATTGGAAATGTATTCAGTTTCAATACTCACATTTACCAGTGCTGCTTGATCCACATGGGGCCTTGCATTTGTGAAGAATGAGTACAACATACTGTAGGGCTGAATATCAACATATGAACAGTTTAACTGAAGGCTTATAGAGAATTCAGCCAGTAAACGCTGGAAATAGGGAAAGTTGAGGATGTTATTATCTACCCATGTATGTATCCTGATGAATCTTCATTTGTTGGATTCATCAAGGTCCCCAGAACAGTCTGACCTCACAATAAATAACACATTTTGCTCCTTGATTCTCATTCGATTTCCTATCGAAACACAGCAGTAACAGGCACACTGGTTTCTTGTTTGTAACGGGAACAATATAATTGTCATCATGACCTAGGCTCAACAGATTGAGCAAGTACTTACTGTAATTTGTTCATAGTGGAGGTAATTAGCTGTGCTAAATAGGTATGATATCCTATTAACAGGCTGGGAAAAGAAAAGCAGATGTCACAACTGTGCATTAGGGAAACGTATTACAGCTGACTCTTGACTCTGATGTTCTTTTAAAGTCGTGTCGCATTTTGTCTTTGTTTCGACTTCCATGCCACTTCTCAAAGGATTACTTTGCCACTTGCCCTTCACAAGTCTCACACCTACTGTACTGTGTCTGTTGGGGGGCATTTTACAAAGGGCTTTAATAAGCCAGTAAACAGCATGAGGCCTTTACCACTACCAAACCATAAACAGGACACATCTGTCGCTGGATATCTATAAACACAATGCATGCTCAGAGTAATGCTATGTGCCTTCTCCCTGAATATTCAAAACATCCCTACAGCAAGGAATCACACTTGATGTATATAAAAAATATGGAGTTTATATATTCACTAAAATAACATTTGATGAAGCGGCAAGATAGAACTTTATGTTATGATGTTGCTTCAATTTTCCGTGTTTTAATAGTCAGTGAAGTAGGATATGTCTGTATCCATACAGGCACACTGCCCCAAGGTCTTACCTTCGATTTTCAATGCCGACTTTATGCTGAACCGTGCATGGCATGGTACTTTAATCTTTTATGTAACTAAGGCAGAGTGGCTAGGTTGAGGAAGTAGTGTCTGGACTCACTTGAGTTTTATTTATTATGTGTGTATGTTCCTGGGCGATAGAACACATGCAATTAAGCGCCGTAAAGTAGGGGCATTATGATTACATATATGCACCTTTAACTATTTGCATACCAACACGCCAATCTCAGGTCCTTATGAGTTTAAATGTTTTTTTGCTGTGATTAGAGTAAAGTTATTATTTAATACTTTGTCAGCGGACAGGCCTTACTGTAGCTGATCATTACATCAGAATGAATTAAAACACTATTTAAAAACCCACTCCATTATCAATTGACATTTAACGTAACACTTAACCTCCATCAGTCACTTTCTACGCGGCTCATAATTGCAGAGCCATTACTAATTGATTGGGACATGAAGCATTGGACTGCATCAGGTGGCCCTCTCATTTGCTTCTGCTCGTAGCAACAGACAAACACCCCGTGGGAGTCTTCTTCCATCCTGATTGAAAACATTAGCAGTCTGTTTGCACGAATGCCATGTTTCTCAGCCTTGTTCTTTATTTACCCGCAAGCCTGCATGTGAGTCAATACAACATGGAAAAGCAATTTGATGGTAGTTACAAACAAGCCAACTCATATGTTGTTGGAGATTATAACTACTTACTACCGTACTTAAACCTGTCAACACCCATTAGATCTTAACATATGAGATGCTTTAGCTTTTGCAAACATAAAAGTTTCTCACATTGCATTGACGAACAATCCCTGAATGGTACAATGTTACCCCCAAACTGCTAATGTTTTGCCGAAAGGGTGAACACAACAGTACATTTACCACAAACTTGGCCCTGTAAAAATGTCCGGGATATTGTATAGAGTAAAAACAACCTGAAGTATATGTCTGAAACGTCTTTATTTAGACCCTCCATGTCTCTGTTGCACTCTCTTGGGTTATGATTGGTATATTGAACTCAAAGCAGCTCAAGTTACCCACGCTCCCTCTGAGTAATCATGCAATTGCAAACTTGCCTTCAATGTCATTGGTAGCATAATGAGCCCTGACATTCAACACTTCTCCCTCAGCTGACATGATTGCTACGTTATTGTGATTAGCCCTGACCTTCCATCACTAGGGCCACAGTGGTTGCAAACCCGTGTTGCAACTGGTAATGAGTATCAGGACCTTAACTGTTACAGCCCTGTGTTGGGGTCAAACTGGAGACAAACCTAACAGAGCAGCAACAGTGACAGTCAGACATGCAGGATTATAACAATTATGGCAAGCTTTCATCTGGAGGCACAGGTAATCAGCTTCAGCCTTTTCAAGTAAGAATGATAGGTGATCATTCGAAAGGTTTCAAAATGTGAACATTTCCTTATTGCAGGTTTCAGGACAAGCAGCAGGATGAAAAGGAGAGCTGTCACAATGTTCATCATATCCTATCTTAGAGTGTGTTCCGAAGCTAGTGCTGTCATTGACCAGCCATTAGTGCTTGGCAGCCATGCCTCCAGCATTTCAATGTAAAACTGACATTTAGAAGAGAGCAGAAGACGCTATTGACACTTGGATAGGCAGTAATTAGTTCCCCTTTTAGCATTCATTGTGCGAGGCATTTCATCACTAAATGCCAATTATCATGGCAGCTCCATTGAGCGAGTAACCTTCAGTTATCACTGTAAGCATTAAAGGGAATGGTGCCTTTAAGAATAAGCTGACTTTATCCTCATTCTGACAGGTCTCTTTGACTGTAGTCAGTGATATGGAATAACGTAACATTCAGATCTCCAGGGGGATTCACCTATTTCACCTTCTGTGAAAGGCTCTCTTCATGCTTCTGAAAGAACTGTAGCTCAATTATGCAAACACGATACTCATTACTATAAAACCCATTGACATAAGCTCCAAATGTATTTGTGGCTCTCAGATGTAATTTAGTGGGCATGCTGATACAGCATTCCAACTATCTGTTATGCTACGCACAAAATGATTTTAGGTTATTTTGCATCTCTTCTTCTCCCACATTCCACATTGCAGAAACTGCGTTCGAACATCAAAACGTTCAGCTCGGTCGGGAATCGATGGCTATTACTTTTCTTATTCATAACTTTCATAATTCCAGAGATACATCCCATAATTCATCACATTTTTAACCATTGAAGTCAATGGAGAAACTCTGCAGACTTCAACAATCTTCATGCAACTTCAACTGCTAACTGCTCCTTCATACTTTCACTCAGAAACCTCATTCCAACTTTGAAATGTTACACATCTTTCTGACATTATTCGTGTAACACAACTTTTAAATCTGATTCGTACTTTTAGAAGTATTAAACATAGTTCAGACCTTGGTAAAGAGGCCTTCTTCAGATTTTAGAGTGCGTGATGTCACAGCTAGAGTGGAGGACAGATTTCATTTTGCCTTCATATTTTCTTTTAAACCTGCCATAATTCCCAAACCCTACATTCCTGAGACATAATTCTTCATGAGAAACGTAGGAAAACATCTCGTAGCTTGAAAAATAAAAAAAGATCAAGCAAAAAAAGTAAAGAAAATGCCTCTTGAGGGCATGGAGTGGCACAAACTTTCAACATGTCTCCATTAAACCCCATTGTAAGTTCAGACTCATCGATCCCCACCACAGCAGCCGCACACCTTTAGTTAAAGGTGGGGTAGGTAATTTTGGAGAAACCAGCTCGAGTGCGCTAGAATTTGAAAATATACAACCGGAAAAAATCTGCCACTTCCTTCCAGAGCCCCTCCTCCAACACACACGAACGCACACATGACCAATGAGGGCACGAGATAAGTTTGTGCGCAGATGAAAGGCTGACAGGCAGGTAGGCCATCCAGTTATTTTAGCCGGGCCGGCTCAGATGATTGGTCGTGCTTTTTACAGCACCACGCACAGATGACATTAATTTTATGGATTTTTTGTCAAGCACTCAGAATATTCATTGCTATCGGGATGTAAGTAGCATTCATGGAATTAATAACAAAAAGTGTATCTCGGAGCCGTTTCTCACTTACCCACCTTTAATCCGCCAAAAGGCCACATTATTAACCCGAAGTATACAAAAGTAAACCTTCAGATGCTCAGTTCCTTGACATGCTTCAACACGCTTTGAAA
>NW_011354719.1:140361-181371 GCF_000735185.1 Notothenia coriiceps
CACACACACACACACACACACACACACACACACACACACACACACCCCCTCTTAGGCTCCCCAGAGGCAGACATCCTCTGGCTCTGGTGCAGCAGAATTAACACTGGCGCGACATTAACCAGCCCTCTTCAAAAAGCTCTCTGAATAATGCTGCTACTCCAGTAAAAATATCTAATCCAGGTCTCTCAGACTCTCTGCTGCGTTCAGTCTGATATTTGTATTTTACTGCAGCCAACGACGGAGGCAAGTCTGATTTCATCACCTTGTTAAGATTCAATAACTGTGGGAGAAATTGGACTTTAAACCGTGGTGAAGAATTGAATTGCAGATTCCCCCACCCATAGGTTTCCCCTCCCTGTCTGGGAGCTGCTCCAGCAAAAGTACACATCTTATATTTTCTCACCCTCTTCTTAGGAGTCCTCTAGGTTTTATCTGCATAGACTGTCAATTTCCAGAATCAATTTCGCTTTGACCTTGGATAACCCACTGCTACTGTCAACCTTATTGCTCTGGAGGAAAGTTTTCCTGCTCTGTGGGTCACATTACTCTTAAAAAGTAACCAAACAAAAACAGGAGTAAGCACAATACTTTTTAAGATCATGCTATCATGCAGTGAAAGAGTACAATATTTGAAACAAACACCAGAAGAGTTTTTTGAAGATGAATGTGGTTGGTAGGAATAAGACTGTGTCAGATGCAATCTTTCTTGTGAATATAGCTCAATAAGGAAAACACAATTGTTGTTAAATGGAAAAGTATATGTTAAATACAGCTTAATCAAAGTAAGGCATACAGTAGGGTAAATCAGAAAATATCAGAATTAATAGAAAAAAAATGTAACAAAAATACACCAATTACTTTTCCCACAAAGGTTCCTAAGAACTACGATTTAGTTGCGTTCACACCAAAAAGTCCCAGGAACTAAATTAGTTCTAGAGAACCTTTTTTACCCCCTTTTCAGTCCCTGCTAGAGAGCAGGGACTTTCGTGGGAGAAAAAGGTTCCTGTGTCTGATTGGCTGGGCGGAATGCAAACCACGCCCCGTCAAACTCCCCAAAACGTTTGTGAAGCCGCCATTTTATTATCCTCGCATTGCATTATTAGCATTAGCATTAGCCCAGCGCAGAAACGCAGAGACTAACTAATGACAATACAAAATAACATGGGAGCGGTGGAGATAAGGAGGTGTCGGCGTTCTGGCCGTTTACTCGGAAGGCTTCAGTAGAAGCTGCTGGGAGTCCCAGCAGCTTCTACTGAAGCCAGTCCCCAACTCCGGGGACTTCCGGCCGGGGATTTTAGGCGGCAGTATACCCCGTGAAGCTGTTGCCTGCCAGTAAACCCAAAGCAGAAGAAGAAGAAGTGACGTCAGTGGCTTAATTTGCCTAATCCACCCCCAGGAACTAATTTCCGGTGTGAACGCGATCTGTACTTAGTTCATGAGAACTAAAGAGTTCTCAGGAACCTTTGTGGAAAAAGTACTTGGTGTGAACGCGCCTAATGTAACAGGAAAAAGGTAATAATAAGTGTGGAGGTTGAAAAATAGGAAATAGTTCAGGAACAAAGTTAGCAAATAATACTGTATCTAGTAACCAAACATAGATATGGATATGTCCTACATTACATTACAAGTTACTTCTTAGACGCTTTTATCCAAAGTGACTTACATACTCAATACTGTGGACAATCCCCACACGAGCAATTTGGGGTGAAGTGTCCCAGGGACACAACGACATGCTGACTGCAGTGGGGTTTGAACCTGTGACCCCCTGATCCGAACACCTTCGGACAACCCACTACGCCACATGCCTCCCCCACACACATACATTTTATCATATCATATGTACGGTATATATATATATATATATAAAGCTACCCCAATGTAAAGGAAGTGAAATCATGATGAGTTGTGTGAAAGCGTCTAGAAATCTCATTTTTGAAATGTGACTAACTCTCTCTTGAGGACCGATAGCAGGGAAATGAAAGAAAAGTGTTGCCATAGTGCCTCCAATCTTCCTATGGATATACACAGCTATCACAAGCTGAGAGCAAATTAAACAGGATCAAGGAGTTGCCATAGTGACGGTCACTTCATTTGGCAAAGAAAATTGAATAGTTAAAAAATGTGAATTAAATTAGAGCTGCGGTAAGGAAAGATCCTTTTTTTGAGACATGAGGCTATTTAAAAACAGGAAGTAGAAAGCCAGGGGAGCACTATGTGTCAGTATAAAACATTATACATTCCTGAGAAAACGAAAACGAATTATTTTGTGGGGATTTGGACTGATATTTGATAAAAAAAACTATTACCTGCAATGCCTTGAAATCCTGTATGGCAACTTCATTTAACATTATAACTACTTTATTGAGGGGGAATTTGACAGTTGTCTTGTTTTAGAATAAAATAAAATACAAGATAAATACATGAAATAAATAAATGAAAATATTAACATAAGAATGAAAGGATGAGTTCACATCATGGTCACATGTTGTCCCCTCTCATACCCATATTCCCTGTTTCACCTCTCTGTGTGCGCATTTAACACCAAAATAAGTATTACATCTGATTGCTCAAGGCTAGAGGCATATTTAATTTGGAGAACAGACCGCTTATTTTGTCCAATTGCACAGAATAAAAGACGGCAAACCACACCTTTTAAATAATGCATAGGATATTCTTCATGCACACAGTGAAACTTTTTAACCACCAACAATGGGATGGGGTATTAACTTTTTTATAATCTTTTCAACATTTATGGCTTTTCCTTTCAAATATTCATAGGAGGGCATGGCAGGTCGAATATTGCAACATCCTTAAGAGCGAAATTGAAGAGATGGAGGAAGGTCCCACTGCAGGAAGCCCACAGTTCACACAGTCACACAACATGCTGCACAATGATAACTGGCTGACAGGGTGAAAATTACTTTGCTGGCTATATGACACCTTAATATAATCTTTTTTCCTCTAAAGAATAGTCTGCTTTGTGACAAATACAAAGAATTCCTTTTATATTTTTGCTGGATTATTGTTCATGGAAATGTAAAGTTCAATAGGATTGCTGCCATTGTGGTTATGCATGAAAAACTAAAGCTTTACACAGGTTTAAAGATATACATGCATTGATTCAAATAACCTAAACAAATCCAGAAAAAAAGGATATAAATCTTTGATGTTTCTGTATACTGCACTTACTAAAGTCTAGCAGCAAGTTATAATCTGTCTGTTATTCAGTTTGATAATGAGACCCAAAATAAAAGTAAAGACAAAAACCAAACTGTAATCACGCAGATGAAAAACTTGACTATTATTCAAGTTATTGAATTAAACATCATCACTGCTGGCGTAGCTTTGTCCCACTTCTCTCTTGTATGTGAGCAGAACAACCTTGGGTCTACAGACTGAAGGTTACATGTCCAAAATAACCATTATACCTCCGCTGTGGCACTGAATGCACAATGTACCATTGTGAGGGACACTGCCACTTTTCATTCAATCAGCCACTCTATTGTGAAGCAGGTAATACCCTCAAGAGCTTTTCTGACAAAACCTTCATATTTCTGACTAAATTAATGAAAAATTGAATCCCTATGAAGGAAGGAAGGCACTTGTTTTTGGATATCAGCCATCTTTGCAGAGGATTTAGCTGGCCACTGTATACTCTTTCACTCTCTCACAAAATAAAAGCAACTTTCAACATTGAAAGCCAGTGCCAGGGAACAAACAAAGAAAACAAAGTGCAACAACACAGGAAAGGACAAGAGAGGCAGAATCAGTAACAGCAGGCCAACAGTCGCACAGCTGCAAACAGCACAGCAGAGCTCACTACAATGAGGGTTATAATCAGACAATGCACACTGATACCAATACAAACAATATGAGCGCTGGGGTGGATCTGGAGAATAACGACAGACCTCATATCGTAGACTTACAGACAGCAGTAGGAACAGGAGCAATCAATACGCAGCTAAAAGCAAATAAAACTAACATACAAGCAGCTCAGGGAGCGAGGGTTGTTAGTGTAGATATTGAGCTGGAAAGTATACGAAAGACTCGCTGGTAGAGTCCTTGAAGGAAGGGGAGATGTGTAAACTACAAAAGGTTTATAGCCAAGCCTCTCCTTTTCTGTGTTGAGTCATAGCAGCTGGCTAAATGATTGTGTCTGCTTTGCCCTTTTGGCCAGATGATTTTAATATAATATGTTGCTTGTTTATGCAGAGCAATATATTCAAAGTTTATCCTCTGTCACTCTCCAGAGCCACCTGTGATCCCAGGGATTCCCCATGGTGTAAAAGTCTGCAAAGCACATGAGCTCCTGCGATGTCTATTGGAAAACAGTCCTGAAGTGGATTGTGCCAAAAAATCTGCTATAATGGGCCCCAGGACAATGATTACTTTGAGTGATGGCATAATGAGGGCTTTATAAATATGCATGGGTCACTAGAGGTTGTAATATTGTGGATTATTAAAACTGCAGGGTAAGAGGTCAAGCTAATGAGTGGGGGCTGAGCGGGGGACATAGCCACTGACACAGGAATTAGCCAGGCCAGATGTCTGCAACACAGGTTGTTTTCACACAATGCAACAGTAAACTAATGCATGCCTAAAAGAGACAGAGTTAAGGCTATGATTATTGCATCCAAATGCATTCATAAGACAAATTTGCTCAGGAAATGACAGTGGAAAACGGTTGTAATACTGAGTTTGGGATACAACAAGCTGACACATCTCAACGCAGCTGATAAAGGCAAGCAGGACTTCCTTAAAAATATGACAGAATCAAGGCTTACATTTCTTAACGTGAATAGGACTGTCACTTCTGTGTGATTTTAACACATTTAAAGAGACCTTGGTTAACAGAATAAAAATACATTTAGACGGTGAAGGACAGAACATGTTCTTCCACTTAAGCCACATTTGGAAATGCTTGTTCCATGTCTTGAAGGGATTTCAGACATCAAGCTGCAAGGAATGTTTATTTTGCCCTGAAAAGCTACTCTTCTCTATTTATTACCTGCCTTCATTGGCTACCTGATAGACAGATTCTATCAATGGACCTCTACCATATGCTACGGGTTGTTTCTATTCAGCTCTGTACATTAAAATATAGAAATGGGTGGAAATATGATTGTTACTGGAAGTTTAGAAATGAACATTGTTAATTGGCCTAGTGGAGATAACCAAACGTGTCACTATGTACTTTATTGATCCCGAAAAAACAAACCATTTGGGATCAATGAAGTACATCTTATCTTATCTTATCTTACATAACACTGGTTTAAATTGATTAATCTGTTTTCTGCTGGTGACGAAGTGCATAATTTACTGATTATCATGTACCAGTAAACAAGTAAAATTGAATAATTTCTAACAGCATTTTTTCTTTGGTTGCCACAAGGTAGACTCAGTTAGCAAGAGAAAACATGTTGCAATACATATATAAAGTTAACCCCAATAACCTTGACTTATATTTATAGATAAAATCTAGTCGGACAGTTTGATTGAATAGCAAACGGCTAACAACAACTGCCAATGTGTGCATGTAATTACCAACTCCATTGCATGGTGGGATTTTAGCTCTTTTGCTGGATTAGCGACACAGCGTTCCCATTGTCCATGGATCTCATGCTCATTATAGGAAGGGCTGTATTTAAATCTAAGAAACAATGGGCAGAAACACACTATGCACATCCATTTCATGAGTCAGGTGGCTATGAGAGGGACGAGTAGCTCAATATTTGCAATTAAGCTCCTTTGCAAACTTGCAAAATAGTATATATCTATCAAAGTCCTTTTGTTATTAGAGCTTTAGCAGGGGAACTTGTTTGAAGCACAATGTGTGGGGGCTTATTTTCAACATAAGAAACAGTATCATTGCTGACCAAAGTAATACAAATATAGTTTACAAAGGGAATATGACATTACGTACTGGATAAATATATTTTCTGGGCAAACTGCTGTATAAGCACAAAGTAATATGCGGGAGAGAAACTCCCTCTGACTTGAATTTGGGGATTTTTAACTTTAACCATTGACATGCACAAAAAACCTATATTAACACAACTGCGGAAAGGGAAAACCCTCAAAAAACTAAATACGTCCTCTTTAAAAATATCGTTTCCAATTAATTTTGACTCAAAAAAAATTATTTAACACCATCTGCAAAGAGAAAGAGTGTAGTAAATCTACATAACATTTTAGCATCCTAGGTTCTGTGCACTTCTATTTGTACATGTATACACTTCATGTACAATGTCAACTGTCACACATGTGCCATGTTGCTGGTAATTGAAAGGAGAGGGCCTCCCTTTTAATGTCTGCAGAGGATTCACAACAAATTGCCCGAATGTAAGCCATTTATAACAGCATGGAAGCATCAATCCCACCATTTCCATATGCTACACCGTCTGTGTGATCCATTGGGAAATTTGGTGGCTGAACACCTCTTGGGGTCACTGTGGTGTTGAAATGGGAGGAAAGCTGTCATTCACAAAGCTACAATTTTGTTCCTGCATTCCACAGGGAACACACTGCCTATGCTAAACAATGACAGGAGCCAACGCCAGGATGGCAGGGAAAGCTGTGCCCGTCTTCTGTGTGGATGGACAGAAAGCCCAGGCTTTTCTGGAGGAACTACTTAATAATTGATGTTTTTTTCTTATGGTTGGTTGCAAGCACCAACCCTTTTCCACAACCCTGCAAAAGCATCTGTTTCCCTCGCACAGGTGCAACATTCCTTCGCTGTGGGTATTCAATGTAACTTTTGTAGAAAACATTGCAAAAAGAGAAAAATATTGCCATTCTTCACTGCCATAGATGTAGGTCCCTCAGTGGCAGTGTGCATGCAGGCAATGCCCTGGAAAAACAGCTAACCATCAATCCCATATCCAAGCTTAGGACATTCAGTGTTGGTTTCACACACAGATATGCAATTATTGTAATATTAATGATGATCATCAAACCTCATGCTTTCCAAACACAGATGCGAGCAAACTATATATTTCCCTATACAAATGTCAATTACCATACAGAGCTCTAAAGATATAAAGTTATTAGTATGTGGTTACTTATTACAGGGATCAATTGTCTCCTGACAAAAGGGATAAAAAAGAGTGATCACAACATTAACCTTTTCCATGTTGCTGTCGAGTAGCTTATTATATTTCAAGATAATAAGATGGTGCACACAAATGATCACATGCTTACATAATAAAAGCAGAGTATATGAGAACTACTGCAGAATATTTAAATGAAATGTGTTCATATTCCTCCAGCACCTTTGTTTGAAGGGATATATTGACATTTATGGAAATACGCTCTTTTACTTGTCACTGTGTCTGAAATCTCTCCCTTATGCCCTCATTCACTATTCTGAAAACATGTCAGACACTTCTGAATCATCAATACTTCATCAACACCACTGACACATAATGTCACACATCCCTGCAATTTACATTTACCGAAAACAAAGCTTTGCTTGTCTTCTTTTTCCTTTTGATACAGAAAATATACTTCTTTATAGATATATCATAACATTATGTCCTTTTGCAAATTATCCGACTCTGCAAATTTGTATAAAACTAAAAACACAATAATCTCACATACAGTAGATATAACAAAGTAGTAAAATGAAACAGGATGGCTATAAACTTTAAGCATCCCTTAACCTTTAATATAAACTTGTATCATTACAGGATGTGATTTTAATAACCAAAACTTATAATGGTATCTGCAATACAAAAACGTGATGTTTATCTGCTTCAGCTCTGTTTGTATATGTTGTTACAGTAGCAGGTAAGCTTTGTCATTGTGAGAAAGTTAGCATGCTGATGTTAGCATTAAGCTAAAAGCAGTACCGTGTCTAAGTCTACAGCCTTACAGAGCCGCTGGCATTGCAATCTGACGGTCGTTTGTTCAACCGCCAGCAAGGGTTATATATTTTATTGAGTCAACAGTGAGACTAACTTCAATGAGATCACACAAGTCTATTTGTGTTGAATCATATGGAAGAACAAAATGGAAATATGGTTTATTAATCAATTTGTGTCAGCGTGCACACATGAAGCGAGAACATTGAAGTCAGCTGTGTCTTGAACTGGCGTCTTCATCCTCTGAGGCCAAGAGGCCTAAACCACTGAAGGCCATGGCTCAACTGAGGAGAGAGATGTCCTCGGAGCCTCCCAGCCCTCCACCACTGATTCTTAATCCCGCCTGTAAGCTGAGCGCAGTGGGGTGTCCTGACCGCTCTTGCCACCCATACTCTTAACCCCTGCCCAGAAGTGTACGCCGATTTAGAACATGCATCATCAGTGTAGGATTATATAGAGTGAGTCATGTCAGCCAAGGGATGCCGCTGTGCTTTTCAGAGGAAGTGTTGGCGAGAATATTTGGTAATGTGCGTGGTTGGTTGGACAATACATCCTTGTTAGGGCAATGGCCCAAGGATAAATATATCCGCTCTTATTCCACTTTAGCAAGAGTTGTTTCCGAAAGTACTTTGAAACAAAAAGCTGAACTGACTTTGACTTTGTTCTTCAACCTTTTTACAAAATGCTTGTTTTTTTATATAGTTTCCACATTTAAACACTTTATGAGCAAGTCGAACAGTAAATAATTGTTTTAAATATTTATTTCATGTAGGCTGATGCATAGAGTATAGTGGCAGACATTACATTAAGGTTATAACTACCAAGTAGGTTCATATCTGATGATAGATAGCAGCCGGCACAGTTAGAAGAGGTCCTGTGATGGTTGTTTGCAAAGTTAGTCGATCTGCACCAGGTTGATATACCACCGGGATGTCTTTGGATCTGGGCTTTCTGCCCGGTGCATCAACCTGCTTCCTTCTCATCTTCCTCAGCCATCTTACCATCTTATTTATCTGTTTGGCTTGTGCATGAGGAAGCGGCATTACTCAGCATTCTGATACACAAAGCAATCTGATTGGAACAGCATATCTGTCTTTTACCCTTGTATTTAACTGTTTAACATGGAAAACGGTAACAAATAAATGTATCATCAGTGTACAAAGTAATGTATTACTTCCCACTGTTACATTTTTAGCATATCACACTGCAGTTCAAATGTAGGGAGTAATAAGGAGGGATGGAGAGACTCTCCTCCCCTCTTCCTCCTCCCTCCCCTCTCTCAATCTCTCACACTGCGGCTCCTCCCTCCACCTTACCCTTCTCCAGATCCCCTCCATACCGCGGTGTGTCTCTTTCTCTCTGTCTCCATCCCTCCGTTCAGAGTCTCACCGAGGATATATCCTCCCTATGTGTGTGTGCGTATGTGTGTGGCTTGCAGTGTGAACCGCATGTGTCAGTGAGTGTACACGTGTGGCTTCGCAGCTGACTGTAAGGACTCCTAAAGTGCTCTGGACTTGGATATCAGATCCTTCTCCTTGTGCATATTTACCAGACTTTTTTAACAACACTCTAAAATCCTGCTATTAAAGAATCTCATTTCCTTCCTCTCGGGGCAGCACCTCGATGGAATCTTCAATCATTTCCCCAGCATCTTGGATTTAATGAGCAGCCTCCGTGGAATGAAGCAAGCAATTTCTGGATTTCCTTCGTTTCAGCGCTGGTAAGGATGTGTTCCTTCTCTCACTCTCTTTTTTATATATATATATGTTTCCTTTTCTTCCACTTCCTACCTGATTTGCTGCTCATAACATATTGACAGGTGCAAGCAGTACACGTTATGGGATAGTGGAGCAGTTAAATGAAGCAGAGCAAGCTATTTAGGACATGGAGAGAGGGGGGGGGATGAGGAAGGGCTGGCTGGGGTTGTGTGAGAGAGTGCAGGGACATACAGGGAACAGAAATGTGTGTCGACTCCAGCAGTGTTGCTCGTGCTTTCAGAGACTGGAGGGAAAACTGCTCCACTTGGTATTTGCTATTGATCTGCTTTTATTTTCAGATCCTATCCCTTAGAGACAACTTTGCATGGTCTACTTCATGAAAGTGATGCTGTTTGTTTTGGCCATTTGTAAACACTGACAGGGAGGTTATAATACCAAGGTAAATCATAATTCTGTAGGTGCAAGCAGAATAGGAACGGTTGGATTTATCATGCTTAACTTTCTGTGGAGGAGAGCAACATAATGTGTGACTTGAACAGAATGTGTGTGTGTGCTCGATGTAGGTGTGATGAAACAAGGTGGGACTTTGTATAACTGTCTGCACACATGTTCGTGCAGATAGCTCCTCAGCTAAAGAGGGGGGGGGGTAAGAAATTGCAACTTCCCTTCACGTTGATGTGTCTGATTACCTGATGGGGCCTTTTGAGAACAGCTCTGACTTCTAAAGAGATCATTAGACAGTGAGATGGCTGACTTTCAGATCACGTGGATGCATGAAGAGAAAGATGTTGAATTATTTGAATAATTTGTTCTATATTTATCCATCTTATCCTTAAGAATATATAATGTTAATAAAATACGTGAAATGTTTCCCTTTTTTTCACTTTCGTCAGCTGCTAGCAGGAGGTAAAATTGATGTTGCTATTTCGGTCCCCTCTGCATTCTGGATGAGCTTCCTTCCTTTTATCTCTACTGCTGCTGTCTTGTTATTCATTCTGTGTTCATCTCCCTCTCTTGTCTCTGTGAACTCTACAGGGACGGGAGTAAAGAGAGATTGTTGGAGAGGAGAGAGTGAGAGATGTTGGAACACAAGAGGGAGAGAGAAAGAGAAGAGGGACGCTAATGTTGTTACTGAAAGCAATGAAGAGAATAGGAGAGAGGGGCTAGTGGAAGGTGATGTAGGAGGGAAGCAAAGGAGAGAGGATGAAGCAATGCAAGATTGACAGGATGCCACACAGAAGAGGACAACAGAGAGAAAGAGAGAAAGCCTTAAGGCAGGGAAACTTATTCTGAGGCATTTAGCGGGGGGTCAGTTTACACCAACTTCCACGCTCTCCCTATGGAAACAGTGATAGACGTACTGCATCTCACACATGCTTGCCTGCATTTCCTGTAAAGGACATCAATATTTATCTAATTTCCCATTTTGGAGAAGAAACTATGATAACACCGGAGGATGGAAGAATAATAAAAGATAAATCTAATTACCCTGCCTTGGGTAGACCCTCTCCTTCTGTTTCATTTATAATTCCTTTCCAGCACTTAGGCAATGACTGCTGATACTCTGATGCCTATTAAACTGCAGGTGCAGCCACAGAGGTTCAAGTTCGGATTAAAGAGTTTTTGGATCATTGGCAGAGTTAATTTTGCAACATATATTCAAGCTGATTGGATTTAATGCAGTGTATTGAAAGTGTTAGTCTCACCAGTGTATCACATATCTAGTCTTTGCTTATATCGACTAAACAGGCCCTATTATGGATATTTTCAGGTTGCATAATGATAGTAATTAATACTTTTGTGCCTCTACTGTGATATGTTTACATGCTGTTCAAAACTCAAACTGCTTGAGCTGCAGCACCTCTTTTCACCATCAAACCAGAGGCCAGTCTGCTCTGATTGGTTAACTCTGGTATGATTGGTGAGCCGCTTTGGGATCACCTACAATGTGTTAAAGCGCTGAACAAGAGAAGAACTAGTTTTAGATAGTGATGTCACTATGTTGCAGAAGTAAGCAAACCCCAAAAAGCATAATAGGGTCCCTTTGAATCTTTGACAGCCAGGCTGAACATGCTTAATGCAATATAACTTTTGGTTTAAGGGTTTTAAATAAACATTTATCTGATTTTGCTAAAGATTTCATGAGGGTTTCAATTCCAATGAAAGGTGGAATCAAGAATATATCCTTGAATACATCACTTATAAATGTAGAGCTTATGTCTATGATAGGTATTCTACTAAATGAGTAGATTTTTTTTGTAATTATTAAGTGATGTCTTCCTCTTTCCCTCTCAGTCTGCCTCAGGCACACACACAGACAAAGGATGTGCCTTAGTGTGTGGCTAGCTTGAGTCATTTCTACCGTACTCTGCTGCAGTAAAAGCTTGCCATGCAGTGGGTGACTTGCATCGGAGGGTGACTCACAGTTATACACAGTGCCCATGAACCATCCACAGCCAGAAACCACTGATACTGCCCATCGCCAAATGACAAGTTAACTACTCACTTGTGCTTAACCTCCAAGGCAATTATTCTCAAGGCCGTTAGAGAGAATGATGGGTATTACTGATGTGGTTTCATGATTTACCATGATGCATGAAATGAAGTTGGCAAATGTGTCACAGCAATTCACAGTTAATGGTGTTCATAGTGGTGGGCAAGCATTGTCAAGTGTTGTGGATATGAGCTTATTATCCCACAGTTGTTTCTTGCTAGACCCAATTTAACACATTATCCTATTGTTTATACCAAGTCAAAGAAATTGTGTCACTGAACAAAAATCTTGTTAACTCTCACCATGAGTGTTTAAAGTAAATTCAATTCAAGTTTAATACACTTCTGGCCATCCACCACCTAAAAGGGACGAAGGATTAGCTAATCACTTCAAATGAATCCAAAATCCGGATGAATCTACCTTTTTCCCTATAACTCTCAGCTAAAAAGCTGCAAGAAGGAGGATAATTATTTTTTGACTGAATTATATCAAAGCTTATTCTGCTTAACAGTTGAATCAGCTTCTCTCCTTCTAACACAATGTTAATAAAAAACTTAATGTAAAACGCCTTGTCACAAAGACGGTCTTTAAAATTCATGAGCAGATTAGATGTTGGGGTGGTTTCTAGGTGAAGCCACAGAAGTGCTACACATTTCTCATCTAAATTAAGGCAGTGCAGTTTGATATACTATATTGTACTCAAAGGTGGATATGAAAATGCAAACCTTACTGTTGTGGGCTTTTGGTCATGCGTACTATGTGAAAAAAGTACTGTAAGTGATTGGTTTACTGGAATTCTTAGGTAGCTGAGCTATTAGTAATTCAGGAGTAGGGTTTAACTGGATAAAGTATTCCTAAGGTAAACAATGGTCCTTTCATATACAGTACTTTAATGCAGTGGTGACTTTGATGGTTATTGGACTCAGGATTAATTCCTTTGGATTCCCGCTGAATGAAGAAATTAAAGGATGGTGCAAGTGGAAATAATTCACAAAGGGATTAAACTGTTTAAAACACATGCTCAAAGTAAGCCGGATTTTGCCGATGTGTTTATGTGGATTCAAAAGTCGTAAATAATCTACAAAATGGAGGAGACCGATCTGATCGGAGCAACTGTGGCAAATAATCCAACTGAAACCGGCACGGTTTGGATACTTTACGGGCAGAAGAAACATTTCTATTAAAGAAAAAATTATAAATTTCTGTCTTTTTATGCCTCTATTAGCTACTAACTTCAAATTAATTAATCAATTATGTTTTATATTTCATTGTAATGTAACTACAAGGCTTTTAGTGACAATCATGTATTGCCTTACAATTATATATTATAAAAAAAGGGGGGCGCGCCCCCTAGGCTGGGAACCACTGGTGTAGAAGATAGGGCCTCTTTGATATGTCAGCAGAGGTCTGAGTCATGGATTCTCATATCCCACCTCCGAACAGTGGTCAGACTTCTATTCTGTGTTGATGTTTGTATTTGCGTGCTGGAACCATTTGAAGAATCTTTTCACCCCTTAATACATTTTTTGGTTCCTTACTTAAGTGTCATAAAACGTGAGCAGATGGAACACCAGTAATCCTATAAGCCTTAAATATACAGCTTTGATATTCAACAGGATTCAAAAGTTACATTGCCGACTTAACGTATTCAGAAAATCATGTGAGTAAATTATCTCTTGTCCGGAAATATGTTGGATTTTGAAAGTCGTTCTTAAATGTGGTTTCTGTGTCAAGCATGTGGAAGTGACTCAGTTAAGTTGGTAGACGCTTGGAGGTTGAGTCAGATCCTTTAGCAGGTCACTCAAAGGTCAAAGGGTTACGGTATAGATCTGTTTGTGCTTAATGCGCCATATCTAAAGTGCAATGGGTTAACATAATGTGTGAAGAAGATGTTTTTTCAACAGAAAAAACCTTTAACTTATAAATCTAAAAGCCCTGGGCTCAAACAGCCATCACAGCCTCCCTGACATGGCACTACTGACTTTCCTCTGAAAATGAAGTACAAATAATCTACAATCCTGGTATCTAAGGAAGGTATCCAATACTTAAACAAGTTAACAGTTTACTCTTTTAGGCCTCAACCTTCTTATTCAATTTGCAAATTACAGGACCTTGACCTGAATATATACAGCCAAATTAAATTAAATGTGTGGTAAAACAAAGGATTTAGCAGTCTTTCTTCTATGAATAATTAGACCTAACTTCAATATATTAGTGTGTTATACATTACATGAAATCCAGGGCATAATAGGATCATCAAGATTTGAAAATGTGATTGGATAACAATTTAGAAACATAATGGTGGCACTGTGAACTTTATAGGGTGTGTTTTTACTTTCAGAAATGCAAACCAGAGAAGCCTACAAGCAGTATTAATCATTAGAGGCATTAACTCCATGTGTCTTTTCCCCCCATGGCTCTCCTTCAGATGGTGGTATCTCACTGAGCGAGAAAGAAAGGCTTTGAGGATAAGAGGAACCACACCCCTGACCCTCCTTTATCTCTCTTTCCCTCAACAACCCGTCACCCCTTCTACCATGTTATTACATCACTCAGTGAGAGGGTGACACAAATTGTATGTGCCTGCAGATGGTTTCCATTTTCCAACCCTATCTTCCCATTGCTGTCTCTGTTTGGACATTGTCCCATTTCCCACCCCCACCCCCCTTCCAGACCGCCCTGCTTCACCCTTTTACTTAGAATTTACATTTGTTGAACTTTGTTTGGCCATGGATGTTGTGCAGTAAAAAAAGTGACACACTGAAAAATGTAAACGGCGAGGGATTTATTTTTCTTGCAAAGTTGCAAATTGTTTGTAGAGGACATGGTTAAATGTTTACTGACAATGTAATATATCTGTTCTCACAAATGATGCAAGACCAAGGATGCAAAACATAGTCTGCGGACCTGTGTGGTAAGTTAATGTATATCTTCCTTGTGATTACAAAAATAACACCAGATCATATTGAGATGCATCGTCAATATCACTGTGTTTTGATGCCTTGGGATGTGTTAGGGCTAGCCAGCTAGTTAGCTGTTTGACTGTGAGAGAGCTACAGAGCATGTTAGAGGGAAGGGCCAATTCATTTCCTATTCTGAGAATATCTAATGTTGGCAACTGTCAAGAGAGGCATCACAAACCACAATCGACAGACAGCCCTGCTTCAAAGATGCACCTTGCTTTTTGGCCACCACATGTTTCCAGTCAATTAGTTATTTAAGAGCTGCTCTCTCGTGACTGGGTGGCCGACTACTTACAATACCATACCGTAGCATCATTCTTACAGACAATGTGGCACAATTGGATTGAACATGGGTTTGATTGAACTTCTGTCGTTCCCATTCTTGTTCCAAAACACATCCCCATCTCTACCCTAGCCTTCTGATCTGCTGCTTTCAATTTTCTTTCCTCTCTGACCCCCTTCTTCTTTAATTACTCTATTTATCCTCTTCTCTTGCTCTTGTTGACTCTTACCAGCCCTCCAATCCACTCCATATTTGCCCATCTCTCTTTCCACCCTTAATGGGATAAGTAATCCAGGCCTGACAGTGTGCTGTAATACAGAAGGCAGCTTAGGCCCCCCCAAACACACTAACCCGTCAGTCTCGCTAACTCTATCCAGGCAGACCCTCAGATCGACAGAGAGATACGACACGAAAAACTAGGTCATATCTGGGAGTGTGGCAGAGTTATTATGGAATCCACTAATATTGTTATCCTTCAGGCAGGCCAATGCATGGAGAAAGTGTGATCTGACAGCTTGATATGAAGGAGGAGAACATGAGGAGAGCATAGTCCCCAAAGTGAAATGGATATTCTTCGCCACGTTATACAAAGCCGAGCTTGTCTATGTAGGTTACGCTAGAGGAGGTCACCTGTGGTCCACTGGGCCTAAGTGAATTACAGTTAGTGTCGAACATGGCGGTCTGAATTACGATTAAGAGTAGTTCCAATATGTGCAGCTGACATTGCCCTCTGGATTTGGGGATCTAAGGAAGTATAAGAATACATTTTGGACGGATGCATTTTGTGTATGCTTTAAAACTCTCTTTAAAACGTGGGAATCTTAAAGTCAAACTGAAGTTGGAAATCACCTCATTATTTGTGTAAGGAAATATCAACTATAGTGATTCTCTATGGAATACGCATATGCTCTGTTGAGTAGGGGTGAAACAGTTCTAGAAAATGAGATCAAATTTGAGCCTTAAACTTCCGCACACAAACTATTTTAAGATGTGTTTGTAAACACTTTATAACTGATTATGTGGCTGTTGCTGATTTTACAGGCCAGATAATGCACAAATCTATTTTGCATTCAACATTTTTACAAAAGAACTACACAGGTTGAAACAAACAACAATAATTTTATTTGAGATCAACTTTAAGTTAATTCATTTTAATCTAGCAAAAGTTGAAAAATTAACTTTTCTTTTGCCTTTATATTGTTGCCTATCCCGCTGGTTAACATAATGTTTCAGTAATATTGGTAAATGCATGAGATTTATAACAAGGTTGTTATCTAAAAAATACTTTTGCACTGTGTTTCTTTGTGCTCTACATACCATCGGCCTATCCTTTAACTGACTTCCTTTTGTCACTTAATTTTCCTCAATCACTCCATCTTGCATTAAGTCAGACTTACTCTGCTTTCTATATCTGTGCTAAGTTCTATGATGGAGGCCGAGCCAGACAGTTTGACTTTGATATCCGTAAGCCTGGTCTATGTTACAGAGATGTTAAGGATAATCGATTTTACCGTGACAAGGTGGAAGGTAATGAGCCTAAAATGTCATCATGCTGCGTCAGGTTACAGTTGTAGCAGGCCAGGAGGCTTGGGTTTTTTCTGTCTCACTTGAAAAAACTGCTACATCAGATAACAGATACTTCCTCACTCTGTTTCTTTGGCTCTCTTAATCCTTCCTTCATCTTCATCCTTCCTCAAGCATGGTTTCTTGCTTTTTCTCACACATACGGGCAGGGTACTGCACTTAAGGAAGGCTTTGGTGCTTCTTCATCCTTGCTCGTTCCCACACACATTCAAACATCGTTGGCGGTGGAGCTGGTCGGGCCAGCGGGAGCAGTTTGGGGTTCATGTGGTCAGTAGAAGCCGGAGATACAATAACCAACCCTGCTCTACCTCCTGAGCCACAGCCGCCCTAATAAATTAAATTCTACGCAGAATCTCTCCACACTTCTGTAGACAACCGTTTCAAAGTACAACACTCTGCTAATTGTACTTACTACAGTAAAGAAACATGCTGTTCATGGGACCTGCCCTAGAACCGCAATTAACTTCAAGTCCAAATGGACGCATTACAGCAACCACAACTCTAGCACTTGTCCAGTTGTGGCAGAAATGTGTTGACGTCGTTTGAATCTCAGACACATTTTCTAATCCTCAATCATTACTGTTATTTTGGGATGGTTGACAGTCAGTGTAGAAAATTACAGGCTAGTTTCCCAAAAGAGGTGGGTGGGATGTGACCTTCAACTGTCTGCAGTTACTGCTTTGTGAAATGTACTAAACATTTCACAAAGCAGGACTTTGTTTTTTCTCCTTGTTAATTCATACTGTTATTAAAAGGTGCAGTTAGGGAGTCCACACTTTTGTCAAATATCTTCTCACGGCCCTGGTTTTGAAAATTAAAATCAACAAAGTGGCAACACAACACCATTACAGCCAATCAGCAACCGGGGGCGTTTGTGGAGGTTTTCCAAATCACTTCTGACCTTTAACTCCATCTTTATACAACCACAATGAGCTCACTAAATATGTCAGACTATAATTTACTACAGAACTATCTTACCTATCTTCCTAAACCTTAACATAGCCCAGCCTTTTCCTGCTAATATGAGGCATACCTGTTTGCACTTTCCTTGAGCTTGATCCTTTTACACCCTAATCGACCAATACACTAAAACATTAGACGATTATTAAGCAAACAAACACACTGTTACTGTTGAGGAACGCTGCCTAGTGGTCAGGGAGAAAGGGAGCTTTTTACAAGGGCTATTTGTTAGTTTTCTCCATAATTGCTTACTTCAACTTAAACGAGCAAGTTTAGTTTCCTTAGAGAGATTGCTAACCAGATAATGATCATAAACCACACAGATGCACATTGCGGCCAGAGTACTTTTCAAAGGAAAGTCTGTAAAAGTACGTTCAGTGGGGCTATAAAACACCCAACAGGCTACTGCCAAAAACCTCTCTAGAGTCCTGTGACTCTGTTGGTGTCCCTCCTTGTGTTTGAGCATGTGTGGTTGTCACCTCTGGTCTATATCACTCCCTCTGTTTCAGTCTCTCTTTCTTTCAAACTTTATCTTCCTGGCTCTTCTCTCAACCCTATTTTAGCAGTCCGGTCCAGAGCCAGGTCAAATCAAATATCCCTCTTTATCTCCTACTACTCTCCTTATCATCACAGTTTACGGCTCGCTCAGACCACTTGCCTCGCAGCTGGCTCTGCTGGTAAAACTGTTTTTCCTTTAAGCCACCCATGGCTCATGATTGCCTCTACCTTTTTTCCATTTAAAATTGGATAAATGTATAATTTACATCATGACAAGCACAGTAGACAATTTGAACACCAACAATTGCGATGGACAACCATCAAAGTGTCCTTCAGCAAGGCTTTTAGTTGACAAAATCAACAAAAGTACAGGTTATTCTGACAAGGTAATATTATCAGTGAAACCTATTTCTGTGTTAAGAGGGAGGGGTTCCAGATGGGAGCTTTGACATTTTTCCTGGCAGGGAAAAACAGACCCACCCTGCATGTCTTTAACCCCGCATTGACCTTTTTAAACAACTTTCTGTTGTCTGCTGCTGTCATCCTAACCTACATCTGCAAGTCTACCAGAGGCTAGCTAAAACTGCAAGAGGTCACCCTGTAACCTCCGCCTCCTGCCCCTGAACACATCGCTAACTGGGTGGGTCAGTATTTTTGTGCAAAAACACAGATTTTCTCATCCTTTCTGTTGATTTAAAGATCAACTCCTATTCAAATTAAAGAGAATAAAGGATACATTTCAGCAAAGAAACCAACGCACAAATGAATCTGGCCAATTCATTGACAAGCTGGTTGCCCTGCAGGGTGTGGCGCTTTTGCTTCCTCAACCTGGACCAAATGCGTGTGTGTTATTGTCTGGCCGACATATGTAGAGGTCTGGCACGGATATACTCACCAGGGTGTTCCTCCTTTATAACTGTGAGAAAATCTAAAAGGCTGGAGAGAGACAGTGTTTGTCAAAATGTGGCTCGGGTCAGGACCCTTGGTCTGACAGCATCTACTGTTATCCAGGGCTTGATTTACATGGGAACTGTGCTCAAGGACAATTCAGAAGGGCGAACACCGTTGAAAAGCATGGTTTGGACCTTGTGTGAAGCTGCATAACACTTTTAGAACTAATCTTCATGATTTGAGGGACTTTTAGTTTGCGGCTAGACATCATAATCTCTTGGACGGGCGGAAATTTCCTCTCCATTTAGTTTCAAACTGTTTTGTCAGAGAAACGGACAAATGATAAATTACGTTGATGGTGATCGAAAGATTGACTACATTGATTTAGTTAGAAATTTGAAAATTCATAACAGCCAGCTCCATAACCAAACCACAATAACAGCTTCATTTTGCTTTATCTGATCTTATTTATTCTCAAGAACTTGATCACAGTGTACTTTTATGGACTCACATTTTGCCTTGTGAGAATGTATACCAATGTAGTTAGTGGAAAAAACGCTACCTCAAGCCCCAAGCAAGATATTTTTTCAGTCTTTGACACTTGCACTACTGTCAATGTTAAATAAATAAAATGAGAAAGAATCCTTATGCATTTTTTCTGCAAGCTAGCTCCTTCCTCTGTCCCACCTGACCTGGAGATATGAGCCAAATAGTGATTTCTGTCTAACAACAAATCTTGCAGCACTAACCTTACTAATAAACATGCAAACTGTAGGGTGACATTGAGAAGTTGTGTGAAGTGTCCTCCTGGAGTCTCCACTAGTTGAGTTGCAACCTTACAATGACAACTACCTCTAGCAAAGTATCCTGGCTTGAGCTTCAGATATAAAAGGTATAATGATCTTTAAAGTAATTCAAGGTTTTAGCTGTTTCTTGAAATTATAGCTTTAAATGTGTGGGTTAAGACCTGGTTTTAGTGTTCAGATTAGTGTAGTTAGATGGCTGTAAATTGTGAGCACAAGGATTACGCAATCTGTCACTGTGTTTGGCCACCTCTGCATATACTCTCCTTTGCTTTTAATTGATTTCCATTACTAATTTGCATTGTTGGAAGGGAGCAGAACTGTGAAAACTGATTTGACCAAAGAGCTGTGTGTTGCTTTGATTAATGACACTGTGGGGAGTAAACCAAAAAGTAGGTTGGGAGTGAACGTAGGGAAAAGAGCAGTGGTCATGTGTGAGGGTCAGCGAAGCACTAAAGTACAGGGACAATATCTGCTGCCGCCAACTATTGATTCAGTCAAGATATTGAAAGGATTTCAAGAAGCTTAAGAAGTGTTTTATGAGTTTGCAGTAATAAGAAAAACAACTGCAATGAATTATATGCAGTTTCTTGACACTTTAGGGAAAAGATAAAACCACATCTGCTGCACATTATCTGAAAACCTATAAAAATATGTTTCAATTGATCAACAAACAGTTCGCTGTTAAAATGAAAATATTGTAATTTCACATCATTAGAGGTCATAATGAACTGAATACTGTGTGGTTATAACATTTTCTAATGATTTACACAGCATACAGGCTGGTGTTTTGGCCACTTTGTGATGTCACAATGTTTTTTGGGGCTGTGTAACCATTAGCCAATAACCAACCAAGGTAACACCGCCCACCTTATCACCTGAATCTCTTCCTAGAGCACCATTTTATTTTTTTTAACCAAACATCTCACAGAGGGGTGTGGAGTTTGGCAGTTAATTTACATAATCTACATAATCAACACTTTTGGAAAAGGGCTGAAACAGAGGGGATTATGGGATGCTAAAATGCATGATCTGTTTGGTATTTGGAGCCAAACACTTCAGAGACATGTTTTGTATATATCTGAGACCCAAAATATATTGATGAAAAAGAGTATAATATGTTTCAATTGTAATGATCTCTTTAGTTTGCCGAACCCTAAATCTGTCCTTAATAAATAACAGTTCCCTAGCTAATGGAAGAAAATCACCCCAGCAGTGTTTAGTAGTGGGGTTTAACTTGAAAATACAGTATGTTAGGATGGACTCAAACTCTTAGTGATAAACCTGGTACACTGAGCTCAAGTCTGTGATTATTTTCTGTGTAAATCCAGGCATGGATATTTCTGACCCCCTTTCCCGCTCCTGCAAAGATCACAGTCATTCTTTAAAATACATTCCAATGTCTCTCATCACTACGACCTCTAAGAGCTAAGCGCTCTTCTTTGTAAACCTCTGAAAGGACTTCTCCGTTAAAATAAATAAACATCAAAGACAAAGAAGAAAAATTAACAAAGCAGTGTGGAAAAGTCACTCTATCACTCTATCCTTTGTGATGAAAGGAAGCGGTGGAAGTGAGTGTTGAGGATATAAACACGCTGAGGAAGATTTTTGACTAAAGCAGTGCAGGGATTCGACAACAGACAGCGCACGGCTCAGGGTCGATCAGAACTCGCTCTTATTAAAACAGACCCACTGGGAGGCTTTCTCCGCCTCACAATAGGGTCCTGAGCATGAGTCAGGGCTACGTCTGTTCACAAACTTCAAGTGTTCACCACACAAAAGACAGAGGCCTGGAAACACTGATGAACATTATGTGTTCTGTTGTTACTGATGATGAAAACAACTTTATTTAACGTCATTAACCTTACCGCACACAGGATAAAGTTGTTGTCGAATAACAACAAAACAAAAAACAGACTCAAACACACCCATGCCAAGCTCCCCAAACATGCAACAGGCAATGAAAAATGACAAAGACATTTCAATATTAAACTTTTTTGAAATACTTATAAGTCGTGCTTTGGCTGTACTCGCAGAAATTGCGTGAGCTGAGCAGAACCCTTCGCCTCTTTACGTTGCGTGATATCATATGTCCCCCGTATTTATCTAATTTGACTTTCCTTGGTTGACATAATGGCGAATAAAGTCACCAATATTAACCGGGATCTAATCCAATGGATCGTATTCAGGCATGTTTTTCTTGATTGCACAGTTCTAGTATTGCATGGGAGACTTCTGTGGTTAGCACAGAAATGACCCCCCAAAGTCTGTTTCGTGCGGCCTATTTGCGTAAGCAAGGCTGTATTTGTAAGTTTGTATATGCACATCTCAAAACATTCTCTTTCACAATTGTATTGTTTTATTTGTTGATGTCCTATATATATTCATGTTGCATTGTTGGAGAAGCCTGTGTCTTAAGTTTTGCATTTCCACATCCACACTGTAGCTACTGTGCACATGAGAATAAAGCCTTGCATCTAGAATCTAGAAATTCTTCCCCCGATATAATTGAAAGACATTGCATTGGATTTTTTTTTTTAATATTAAACTATATAAGATTTATATGTAATGTTATCAATAACTTTGTATTATTTTCTATTTTACTATATTTGGTTTTATTTCTTTGCAAGTTGTTATAGAGTTCTTAAAATAGTTCGCTATCTGTGTTTTTAAAATGTTGTGTATGCACCACGACACCAAGTCAGTTTCCACGTACGTGTCGACCTACCTGGTAATAAACCTGTTTCTGATTATTTTACGACACATGACTATGTATGTCAATGTTGCATAGGGAAAGTAGCCTCTTCAATCTGCACCCAACACCATGTCAACACTTTCTTTTTAATTGCAAACAAAGCCTTCTTAAAAAGCTACCGTAGAAGAGGCAGATAAAAGTAGAAAAGCCAACAAAAAACCTTTCGAATACACATCCGAAAATCCAGCAGTCATTAGTTTGGACAAATGTTGGAAAATTGCAAATTAAGTTCCTGGTTCATTGCTGTGCAGGTAACTTCCCTAAATTTGTACATAATTGCATAGTCATTAGATACATAATTGGAAACATATTGATTAAAGAGCTTTGAAAGTCAAGACGAGAATTGAATGAAATATATTTAACCGCTGTTTAAAGTTTGGCCTCCTAGACCTGTAAAGCACATCCAATAGCTATGAAATAATTTGCTGGGAAATCTTTTTGCCATTTTTAAGTTTCAATGAGTAATAAGAGAATTTGCTCAATTTAGATGTCACAGATTTCACAACATTCTCTATTGTCAAATGACCTGACTCAACAAAAGGCATACATGGCCTGAATTTCTTGCCTCTTCTTAAACATATTTATCTATTCATCCCAGCTGGTGCAGAATCAGCATTATCACTGGTTAGTTAGCATGGTTTTTCCCCTGTTGTGCCGATGGTGGTGTTTAGTGGAACAATGCTGTGAAAAGCGAATATTCACAAACATTGCAGTTGGTGTGAGCCACTCCACAAATCTCATACTGAGAATAATTACTGTGTTACAATATCCAGCCAGCAGGGAGGAAGCAGAGCGGGAGAGAAGGAGGGAAGTATGAGGGGAAAAAGGAGATGATTCCCAAGGTGCATTAGTCATGTTTCATGCCTGTGGGGGTTTGAGAAGCTGCCATCTTTCAATAATGTGTATGATTGCATTTGTAAATACACAGTTTTCCTTTCTTCGTGCATCTTTCCCTACCTCTCTTTTGCTCTTAATTTCTCTTTCTATCTATCTCTCTTTCTCTCTCTCTCTCTCACACACACACACACACACACACACACACACACACACACACACACACACACACACATGGCCAGTATGTTGGTTTTGGCTGAGGCCGCCTCTTGCGCTGAGAGTAGATGTGAGTCTGATGTATGTTCAAGGAAAGTTGAAACCCAAATTAAACTTGCACAGCTGTAGGTGTGTGCACATGTCCGCGCGTCCATGCATGCTTGCATCTGTTAAGCAATTTGCTTGTGGTTTCACTGTATGTATACAAAAGCTGCATCCAAATGATGTGTCATTGTGGACTTCTGTGGATTTGATGGCAGCGATGCAGCAGCTTCTATGAATTACTGGGAGTTACTGGAAGACTCTCAGAAACACAAACACACAATTACTTGCATAATATTTGTCATTTTCTCACAATGAATTTTTCATTATGCACCAATGTACATCAATGGAGGATTCCAAAAATTAAAGTAAGGATACAAAAAATGGACACAATGACCATTGTTCTGCATCAAACTTGATAAAGAAACTAATCAAATCATAAGCTTGTCTGGCAAGTCTCAGTATGTTATGATGAGGCATTCAATATTTGTAAAAAGGTATTTGACTGACTTTTAATGTATATCATTTATAATATTGCTTCTGCAAAGTTCTGTTTCTCAGCATATTAACCTGCATGTTCATGGTTGAGCAGAGCAGGTCGGACCCAATTGCAGGATGGACAACTGTTTGGAATCCAGGCATTATATGGCATGGCAAAATAGAACATAATTTTCAAACGTACTACAAACTAAACAATACTCTTCCATGGGTAAATATCAAGGCTCCTACAAACACCAACAAAAAACTGGGACTTAAATACAAGCAGACCTAATCAGGAGGACAAGACACAGCTGGGCCGAGCAGGAGAAACAGTTGAAGGGTTATCAAAACAGGAGGGAAAAAAACAGAGACAACACAGGGGGAGAACACTTTTCAAAAATAATACAGCAAACAGACAGATTGTGACAGCTTGATCAAACACCTATGTTTATAAATTATATGGATGTTTACATCTTTTGTCAAAATATGAATTGAAATAATTATGTAGCCAGAAACATATTCAACATCGAACCATAGAGTAAAAAGGCCATCTTAAAAATCAATGGGGCTAATTTAACAAACAAGTCGAAGGAAAGCAGGTTACTATATCGGAATCTGATCAATGCCATTGTTTGGTCCTCGTTACAACGGCAATCTGTCTAGGCCCTAGGGAACACAGAGAGTTACCAGTTTACTCAACCTTTGCAAACATGGGACCAGAAGAGGCAGAAAATGCTGCTGAAGCACTCAAAATGTCAAAATGAATTACTTATAGAAATCGAAGCAAAAGAGTAGTCAGTGTCTCCAAGGCCAAAATAATGAACTAAAAAGCTCTATACCAAAATAAAAAAATAACCAAGAAAAAAAACTGTATCAAAGTTTCATAAACTCATAGCAGCAGCCAAACAAAGAACTCAGTGCTCGCTGTAGAGCAAGATGGACACACACACACACACACACACACACACACACACACACACACACACACACACACACACACACACACACACACACACTCAATTCTGAGTATTGTCCCAGAGTGACCCAGTCTGGCCAGCCAATCAACAGCATGATGGGATCAAGCTGTAAACTAGACTGTTTGACAAAGTGCGTTTGCTCCAGCATCCCACCCACACTGTCAATGTGTTTGTGTGTGTGTGTGTGTGTGTGTGTGTGTGTGTGTGTGTGTGTGTGTGTGTGTGTGTGTGTGTGTGCATGTGTGTGTGTGCGCACACGTGCAGACACATAGCACTGTGCTATTGTGTTTCACATTTGCTGCCAACCCATTTTGTATTGTGACGATTGTCAAATGAGCACATGTGGATCTGAAGTCTTGTACGTTTTGTTTTCTACGGTATGACATTTCATAGTTGATGTTGTAAATAAATCACTCAGATCTGTGTGTGAGTCCTGTGTGTGATTATTTATTTCTGTACCAAGCCCCATGTGGAGAAGTGACAGCTGTCAGCGACTACACACACACACACACACACACATACACTATTGTATGCAATAACAACCTCCGCACCCACCACTAAGTTTGATCTTTACCTTTTGTGTCCCATGTTAAGCCAGTACTCGTGCTCAAACAGTGTTTGTTGAGTCAAATTCAACAGATTGAAATAAAAAAAATACAAAGTGCAGTAGACAGGAATAGGAGTCAACAACATGTCTTATATGTACACCTAGTGTGTCATACACACACAGTAACTGAGAGTGAAAAGATAATTGGAAGCACTTACATTACAAGTATACGTTTCTACTGCTGTGCCCTTGTTACAAAAAAATAACCGCTGCTCGAGTCCTCACTGACACTAAGAAAGTGGATCACATCACTCCTGTTCTGAAGTCTTTACACTGGCTTCCAGTGTGTCAAAGAATAGATTACAAAATACTGCTGCTGGTTTATAAAGCTTTGAATGTTTTATGCCCAAAATACATTTCTGACCTAGCTTTATAAACCAGCAGCAGTATTTTGTAATCTATTCTTTGACACACTGGAAGCCAGTGTAAAGNGGGTTCATGTACTAATAACATTGATGAAGGTAGACGCTGTCCTGACAAAACTAATATCAGAGGGAGGGAGAAGTCAAATATGCACGGCTTTCCACTACCTGAAAATAAATCCAATCAGAAACAGAGATTGAAAACACCTGTATGTGAGGACCGTTGGCTTTCAACTGAAACCTTTCCAAAAGCATTGTGGCACACACTGTAGTTATGGAAACCACTTTGAAACATGACTCATGAGGTGTTTAAAAGCATTAACAGCAACACAACTTCCATTTAAAAGATCTGGACAGAGTGCGATATAAGCTAATCATAGGGCAGTAAAACGTGTTCCTTTAGTCAGCAAAACTACGAAAGTAAGCCTAAATGTTTCACCGTAAAACATACTAGATGGTGGGAACACACAGGAAGTGATATTAGTAGACCACTCATATCATAACAAGGCTTCCCAAACGTTTGTGGCCAGTCCAATCTCCCAGCATTAAGGCAGCAACATTCCCACAACCTCAGAGATTAACTTGTTATGTCATTATATTAATTTGAGAATTGTATGTTACTGTATACGAAACATGAGGGAGACCTCAAATGGCATTATACAAACGCTGATATACATAACTTGTCCCCAAATAAAAGTCTCGCAAATATGGATCGTATTGACAATGTATGAGACCATTTAACACGAGCCTATTCAGGTATAAGTCTGTGAAATAATAATAATAACTGTAGCTGAATAATCAGCAGGATTTCAGCCAAGGCACAAACTTAAATGCAAAAACCCAAACCCCCTCCTTTATTTCATTCTCTTTTCCTGGGTCTTAAAAAGTGCCCTTTTAGAATGTGCAAATTAGCATATATTAGCATTTAGGATTGTTGTTTATTTATTTAAACCTGTTCAGTATTTTACTGAATCCCACTGCCATTTACAAGAAGAGCAAACATAATTTGGATGGCCAACCAAGATGGGAGTGCTAGACTCTGCCCAGAATACTAATGACAGAGACATGGTGAGGAAAAGATTTAGAGGCACTTTCTATCACATAAAAAACCCTGGACTGCTTGAACCCCGTTCAAATTAACATACACAGTGACAGTCCTTCAGGGCCGCTATCAGCCTGATAGCATCTTTTACATATGTGGCATTTCAATTTTTTGCTGAATATCAACTTGCATTAAAGAATGTCTTTCTGTAAGGATGGTTAGGTCATTTTATATTTTTTACAGCACCACTTTGTAATGTACGAACCATCAGGATTAACCAGTTCAGCACTTTTGAAATCCTATTAACAACAAATTAAAAGCTTGCTTTGATCATTTTATAGTGTCAGGAAAGATATTTTACTGATATTTAAACAAAATATGAAAATGCTTGTCGATATTCTTTATGCCATCTTGTCTTCTGCATGTGCATTGTTGTTTTTTTTAAAAAATACTACAAGCTCAGCTGCTTACTAACAAGCTAATACACATGCTTATTTGACCGTGAAAGTGAAAACACACATTCAGTTAGTAACATACAACCCTCACACTCTTTTGTGTAATGTTAAAAGCTATCCAATTAACAATATAATTGACTTGGTGGTGCCTCGTTGTACTGACTGTGCTAAATGTGTTTTTCTCGTGTTCTACATCTGATTGTTTACCAGCAAAGCACAATTGTGACGTACTGTAGCATTGACATGTTATATCAGTTGAAATATATATTGACTTTATATTTAATAGATGCAAGTAAGCCCCCCTTCTTTCTCCTGCTGCGTTGCTCCAAAAATAGAGCTCTGGGTGCATCATCCATGATAATTAAAACTATTGGCAGCTTGCTTTAGCCTGTGTTTTCACTCCCTACTGACGCTGATCAGAGTGGAGAGACTTTAGTACAGTCAGGACTGGGAACTGATCCAGCAGCAATGTTTGTGGAAGAAGCACCTCTCACCCAGCTGTGCTTATGGAATATACTTGCTCTTTTGAGGCCTGAAATTTATCTAAAATAAATACTATTTTCATGGTTTAATTATAGCTTATTTTAGCACGTTTCTAAGCAAGCTGTGAGTGTTACAGCTTCTGAAATATGAGTCACAAAGCAGGTTTTGACAGAAGCTTGTGTTCCAGGGCATCAGAGTAACAAACAAGCCGGGGGCCGATGGAGAGGTCTCATTTAGATATTATTTTTAATTCACCTCAGTGTGTGTGAGAGTGCATGCGTGCCAATTTCCAAATTGAAAAGTGTTGTTAACCAGCCAAAAATGCAATATTGTAATAAAGGCTGTTTATAAGTCATCACCATCCTGACTCACTGACATTTAACATTTTCAAAAGGCTGTATGGACATAAATCCTACATACAGATGGTCTCAGTTTTCTTCAAACATAGAGGCCCACGTATTGTCTAAAATAGATGACCTGTTGGGATTGTGAAACATGTTCTGTACCACATATTGATACATGATCAATTGGCTCATTGTATTGCCTACAAGGGTGTGAATTTCACCAGCATGCACATTCACAAATCCAAGATTTTGTCTCTGATGTCTTGTCCCACGCTTCTTAGAGTAATTCATGGCAGGCTAGGCGGAAAATATTAATAAAAATAAATAAATGAAGATAAATAGTATGATCACTGTCAACTACTCGGCCAAACCTTTCATTTTTGTGAGCAGGAAGTTAACTAAGAATAGTAGCATGTTGGCAGTTTGCTATTTTGAGACCCCCAGAGGAAAACTGAGATTTATCATAAACATCAAGAAGTTATTTTGAAGGGGACATATTATGCTTATTTCAGTGTTCATATTTGTATTGGGTGATTCTTCTACGACATATTTAAATGCATAAATGTTCAAAAAGGTATTTATTTTTCTCATACTGCCTGTGCTGCAGCACCTCTTTTTACCATCGCTCTGAAACCAGAGCCCAGTCTACTCTGATTGGTTAGCTGGCCGGCTCTGTTGTGATTGGTCAAAAGCTTAGAGATGTCCCACCTTTTAGCCTCGCTTACAATGTTTGTGATAGCCAATAGTTGAGTGTTATATAGTAATGTCCTTAAAGGGGACCTATCATGTAAAATGCACTTTTGTACGTTTTTTATACATGAATATGTGTCCCTGGTGTGTCAGGGAACTCACCAAGTGTCAGAAAACACAACCCTCTCTCTTTTCCTCCATACCCAAATCTCTAAAGACGGGGCTGCAACGGATCTGATACAGATTTGAAAATTCTCTGACGTCAGGAACGAGGAGCTCCGCCTATATGGGCAACTCTCCACCAATCAGGAGGAGACAGCCATGGCCATTGCNATTGATATATTAAGGCTTTTTATTTTTAGGGTTAAAGTCCCCTACGTGTATTGGGGTAAAAGTCACCCCGTAGGTAGTTAAAGTCATTATTGGGGTTAAAGTCCCCTCGTAGGTGGTTAAAGTCCCCTATGTGTGCCGTTTTGGTTTCAAGACCCTGGTTCACAGAGGATACCAAAGAAAATCCTAGAAAGACAAGGTAAACAATGATTGATAGTCAGACCTAAACATTTCAGATGTGTGTATCTCACACTGCACTGTAACTTTTATTGATGTATCTTTGCTTTTAAATGAGTGTTTTTAAATGTCATTTTATATCGTTGCTTTCAAATGAGTGTTTTTAAATGTAACTTCATAATATGTTTCTTAATGCTCTGAATGTCTTTCATTTTTGTAAAGCACTTTGAATTGCCTTGTGTTGAAATGTGCTATATAAGTAAACTTGCCTTGCCTCTACAAGCTGAACCTTCCGCAGGCTCCATGCCATTCTTGCAGACTAGGGCAAGTGGACATGAGTGAAACAAGCAGGAACATGACGGTTTCAAGAGGTCGAGCCTGATCCAGCTGCAGGCAGACTCATGGGCGGATTACGAGATAATGGGTCCCTTCACACCGATCTGCGAAAGGTCCTGGCACCTCTACTACAGAGGGATGAGACACCCCTCCATGGTGTTGTTAAGCCACTATTTGTGGTCATTTTGTCTGTCTTTGTAGTTGCTTTGTGTCTCTTTTTAGTCATTTGGTGCTGTTTTTTTTATGTCCCTTTTACGTGTCTCTGTGGTGTCTTCACAGCTGTTTTGCATCTTTTTGTGGTCATTTTGAGTCAATTCCGAGTTGGTTTGTGTCACTTTGAATTACATTTTGTAGGTGAAGGACAAGGGGGCCCCTGAAAAACAAACATTTACTGTATCATGAAGACATCCAGTGTACAGCTTTAGATTGAGTGAAATGTGAAGATCTGACTTTTCTTTTCTGTAAGAACAGAAGCTGTTTTGTGCCCGTATTGTTATTTCTTTTAGTTTTTCCAGTTTATGGCTCTTTATTCTGTGCATCTCTTTGACCTACACCAAGGAAGTAATCTGTACTGTTTGTTTTTGTTTGTCTGATTAAAGACATTGTTATGGAAAAACTGCTTGCATGATTTTCAATAAGATGCTATGAGGATGATTCGTTTTGTTTAACAGTTTAACTTGGTATCACATTGTCGAAGTACTTGAGCAGGTGGTCCTTATTAGGGCCTTAACTACTTTTAAAAACTGCTAATTGCAATTGAAATGGTGGATAATGGTCTGGTGGGAAGGAAATGTAACAGTTAGACGCTGTGGATGATGTCATTAATGTGCAGCAGCATCTGCATGTGTTAGTGAAGCATATGTGTAAGATTGCACCATTTAAATGCCACTGCATTTGTGTGTCTGTGAGTTTCTTTGTGTGCCCCCCTAAACTATTTAATGTTTAACAGGCTCTAATGTGTGTATGGGATACAGTATGCCAAGCATAGGAACACAGATGTTTTAAACAAATGTAATCAGATGAAGTTCATCACAGCCACAACTACCTCTTAGTGATCGGTAATGAGGCCAATCAGCCAAAAAAAGGCATTTAAATGCAGAGGTCTTTCTATGTTATGGAGACAATGGACATATAGATCATAAAATAACATTTATGATGCACTTTTAACCTGACAAGAGCTTCACAATGCCTCATAAGGTCTCAAGGAACATGTTAAAACATTGCTTAAAGGTCCCATGTCATGGCCATTTCTACTGATCATAATTCAATTGTTGAGGTATACTAAAATAGATTTATACTGTGCAATTTTCCAAACTCACATTGATTTCTCATATAGCATCTCTGTAAAGTATGTTTATTCGCCGGTAGAGTTTGGAAAATTGCACAGTATAAATCTATTTTAGTATACCTCAACAATNCCCAAAACGCCTCGTTGGAGATTTCTCATTTTCCAATATTTTCTTCCTGGGTATCGCTATACGTAGGGATACCCAGTAGCCACGCCCAGAGCTATGGCCGCACCCTCTGCCAGCCTTTCACGAAACAAAGCTTCCCAAAACTTTCAGCGATTCATGCCGGATATGAACAGCGTAGGGCACTGAAGAACGATGCTGTTCCTACTTTGTTTTGACCAGCGGGAGATTCGGGTACACAACCTGTAAGTATTCATTGTTGTTTGTTTATTTATGATGTTTAAAACAAACAAGGTATCTACTACGACTGTTTAAATGGGTAAACGTTTTTCGGACTACTACGTTGGGATCGCGGAGAAATGCTCTCCGCAGAACCATGCTCACAGCGTTATAAACCTTTTTCTTACTCAATATCAAGCCACACTTATTGTTTTTACTTCGGCTGTGAGTGTTTGTGTGTGCTCAGGATGAGTTTCGCTTGTTCTAGCTGTATCGCCAAGCCTGTCTGCTCCTGCAGCAGCCCGCAGCAGTGTGTGTGTGTGTGTGTGTGCGAGCAGCAACGAGCCTGTCAGCTTCTCGACCAATCAGAGCACACTGGGCTCACAGGGAGTGGGGGCAGGAAGGAGCTCCAACAAGCCGTTTAGGACAAAGAGTGAATACCGGTGAATACACTTACTTTACAGAGATGCTGTATGAGAAACCAATGTGAGTTTGAAAAATTGCACAGTATAAATCTATTTTAGTATACCTTGTAGTGCCGAGAGACGGGAGTCGGAGGCGGGGTATCGAAGGTACAAGCTAGACTTTTATTTAGCATCTGAAGACACATGTAAAAAACTTCATGCCCGGGAAGCGAAGACCGGCGGAAACACCATCTCTCACAACATCCTCCTCACCCGCCTCTCAGACCTCCTAGGTGTCACTGGCACAGCGCTGTCCTGGTTGACATCCTACCTCCACAACAGGAAACAGTTTGTCTCCATCAGTGACTCNTCTTACGGAACCGACTATCTCCCCTTCTGTGTATGTACAGCTCTCAACATGCCCAGACTTGTAGTGATTTTCACCTCTTTTAATACTTTTCACCTCATTCTGAAAGAAAGAAGTGAAATGTGCCAACGTGATGGCCGTCTTGGTGTGTGGTGCGGGACGGGAGATGTAGTTCATTAAGCGGTTTCACACAAAAAAAAAGTGCTTTTTTTTTTTTTTTACTTTACTTTAAATTGACAAACATCATATATGTAATTCGTGGCACAATTCAAACGGGATCAAAAGATAATCTTTCTCTCCCCATTGACTTCAATACATACTTTTTCCGAAATAAGGTCCCATGTAGCTCCCCCGGAAAGGGAGGGACTTCGCCTCTCTATAGGCAAAGTACTCAAAACCACCTCTGTGTGTCTTCAGTACCACATTGCCATGATGAAACACACATGCAGACTCAATAGGTGTAAACAATACCAGCGTTGCTTTAGCAGCTGGTAATAATGGCTCTGAATTCGCTAAGAGTGACAGTTTAAAAAGTGTGGAATTACCTAATTCATTAACTCTTATGCGCTAACCTATTATTTAATGTGCTTCAAAAGGACATGAATATCGCCATCACCAGGATCTGACCATACGATGGCAACCATCGTGGTCGAGGGAAACAAATGAATGAGCAAGCATTCTGCGTTAAATGTGTTCATACTGTTTGAAATAATGACTGTCGGCAGTGTAAACATCTTTGTTACATCTTTTGTAAAATGTATGTGTGTGATCTGCAGATTGGTGGCCATTGAGAGTTTGTTACTGTAGTTTTACAAAAAACTTTACAGATTTTGCATATTTGGCACTGGTTTTAAATATGCAAAGTCATCTAACTTTGATGTGATGGCAGCATTTATTTGCTGTGTCACCATTTCCCATGGTAATATGGCTAATGTGTTTATTTATTATTTGTGGGGCAATTTAAATGTGTGGCATGTCTCTTCCGCCTGGGACCACCAGAGTATCTATGGGAGGGACTTAGAGTAAAGTTGTTATATACATAATACATAAAATGGCACTGTTCTAGCGGTAAACACTGAATACAGAACATGTGCTGTGTCAGAAACAATGCGCGAAATGTTTTGGAAGTAATATGGTCTGTGTTTAGCATTGCTAACACTCAGAGCTAGCGCAGTACTGGAGAGAGTCTGTGTACAAAAGTAGGATATAAAAAGTGACTCACCTTGTGGTAAACCCGTGAGAGAGAAAGCATTTTAGCTTCATACTGTTTCAGAAATAATCCTTGATGTGGTTTGGAACATAATATGGCGTTTAGTCACAGCAGCGTTTAGCTGAGTTTCTGCTCACCGCTTGTATGCGGACACTCCAAAGGGTCGTGACCAGCAGCAGCTCCAGAGGGGCGTGGCCAGCAGTAGCTCATTTCCATTTAAAGCTACAGACCCAGAATCAGCCCTTTTGCAACAGGGCTGAAATAGAGGGGTATGAGACATGCTAAAATGAGTGATCTGTTGGTATTTTGAGCAAAACACTTCAGAGACATGTTTAGTATAGATATGGCCATATAATATGTTGTTCAAATAGAGTATAATATGGGACCTTTAAAGTATATCTTAAGGATGAAACGTGACATCGAATAGTTGGGGCACAGCACTGCTGACATGGAATTTGTATACAAATTATAAGAACATACTGTAAATACAGAAAAGATGGAATAGGGTGAACAAATGTGATGGAAAAAGAGAAGCAGGAAGAAAGGAGATTCATTCAACAGCTGTCTTTCTGTCCATTTTATATAAACTGAGATATGATTTTTCTTAACAATTCTGTAATCTATTTACAACTATCTGTTTCAATCCCTCCAGAAAATAATGACCGCAGTGTGGGTAAACATCTTTTACATACAAGTGAGGAGAAGAGTAATTTCATGGACAGTAATGGATCCACTATGGGTGAACAAAGGCAATGGGATGTGGTTGTAAAATGGAATTCAAAAATACTGTGTGGAGTCCATGAGAATGGGAAGCGGGTCAAGACAATGATGATGCGATCAACACGGAAGAAATGAGGTGAATCCAAATGGGGCTTCTCAACCAAAGGAGTTTTACAGTAAAGTCTGGCAGCACCGATGGGATATAGTGGATTTGTGCTGCCGCTACATCTTCATGAGCTCAATAATTGTTGACATATTTGATCTTGTATGCTACAGTTAAGTGGCCATAGTGGAACAGCCCCCACCCACCATTATTTTCCCAAAGAAAGGAGCTACTATTTTTTTAACCCTGCACATTTACAGTTAAAAATCTCACCAAACAATTCAAAATATAATAAAATGCTTAGAATTCTTTTTTTCACATATTTACTACTAAAGCCCCACCCATTGGGGATACTTACCTCTACACTGCCAATAGAGGTAAGTATCTGTGAGATGCAATGGAAATATAAGTGATCGTAATGATCATTAAATTCAGTAATTGGCTGTATGATTAGATCATATAAGAAAAAACTGTAGTATATGATGTATAACGAGTCAAGCAGCTGTTAGTTTAACTACAGTCTGCATGCATGCATTCGTTAGTTTACGCCTTTCATTGCTAAAAAATGGAAAAAAAGTGTAAAACCACACCAGTGTTATCTTATAATTGTGAAGGTGAACATGTCATCAATAGAACAGCCACAGCTTGGTAAGGACTGTTTTTACAGCTGTTATTGTATATAGCATAGGAATGCATGCAAGTCTTCTTTAAAACATGCTTAGGTGTGGTCCACAGTTAGACTAGGCACAGTCAGCAGAGGAACACTCTGATAGATGCTAATACTCTGGGCTTCAATGCACACTTTGCAGTATGCAGAGTACATGGTGGTTAGTTTTTAATGTTGCCTTGTGTTTATGGGCCATATCATTAGGATGAGCAATGCCCATGTATCAGATTGAGACATTAATAGGCAGCATATGCTGGCACCAACCGAAATGCTCTCAAATGAAGGACTGTGGTTGTGCCGGTCTATCAATTTCTTTTTTGTAATAAAGATTGTAGGGTCTCTTTGCAAGCACGTTCCTGCATGCAAATAATTAATCATGGAACTGATTAGAAACATATTTTTACAATAAATCAGAGAAGAGATTTAAAATGTTTTTGAACCAACAGTATATCATAACTACTATAAAGTACCCTGCTTTGACCCATGATCGCACTGTTATAAACAGTAAGTAGGAGTTATTGTGACCAAGGCCTTGTCATGTTGAACTATAGCTCACATTGTTAAGTTGGTTGCCATGTTGACCCTGATTCAATGGAGCTGATCATAGAGAAGCGAGGATTTGCTAGCATTTCTGTTAGCTGATACTACTGGACCATCTTGTTCTCCTCCTCCATCTTTGTAGTCATCCCCTTTCTTTTTCAAAAGTAATTGATACGCCCCATTTTATTTTGGGGAGATTTAATGTCCATCCCATAAAAACCATTCAGTAGGTGTATTATTCAGAGGTTGGACAAGGTCATTCTACGGCAAGATCCAAGTACAGTATGTCCTACTGGAAGTCTTTGCAATCACATCTCAAGTCAAGTCCCCCACTAATGGGGTTAAGTCCTGAACTGTGAGGTTCAAGTTCTAAAGAATTTATAATGCTGTTTTCACCAATTTCACCTCACATGTTATGAACTCTGCAATTTAGGATTTACTTGTTGACCTCAGTTTTCTTTGACATTCTTCATGGTTGTTGCCTGCATTTTCAGTGGATGTTGTTAGTTGGTTCAAAACAAGTAATATAGCGTTTTGAGTTAAGACTGGGAATCAATAGCGTCACAGTCAGTTGATTTGGCAAATGGAGGGAACAATTCATTTTTGGCACATTATTTCAAAAACATTAATTTCTATCTTCGTCCCAGTGAGGTCACTTGTATCTTATATGATTTTGTGAAGTCTAAAATGTGTGAGTCCAAGTTGTGTGGTTAAAGTCTACGGCTTTGATACATAGTACAGTATGCATACAGTTTACAGTACACATGCAGCAGAGGCATACACACATGTAACGTAACTGTAGAAGAAAGCAACTAAAACATAATAAACGTATTGATATTAAAAACAATTATTCAATACACTCAAAATGTAAGAAAACTAATCAAGTACACAGGAGAATAGAAAGGTTTTAATGTTTGCTGTAATACACTGTTATTGTTGGAGCATATCAAATAACAGTTTGGCAAGCCATTCCGGCAGCTGGGACCACACAATTAAGCTGCTTCAGTAACGTTTTGGATTTAACCCTCAGAAGACCTGAGCCTGTGGAACGAAGGGTTCTGATCAAATTAATATGATGGGTTTACTCTGATACCAGCAGGAAATGGACTTCAATTTAAAACCAAAGACAAACGGTTAAATAAACAGTCTTTACCTCACTGAAGACAAAAAAGTTAAGTAGTGTTATTTTTTGAAAAGTCGACAGAACAAATGACAAACACTTGCCTATGAAGAAGTGGGAGCCGAGCTCATAACAAACACTAGAAAATAGCTGTGAGAAAACCTGGGAAGTGTACTGTGAAACAAATAACATGATATGGCAAAGACAATGGCACTTTCACACCGGAGTACTTTTCCCAGTATAGTTCCGATATAGTTCCGAAAATGTGCGTTCACGCCAAAAAAATAAGGAACTACAACTTAGTTCATGAGAACCTTTTCATCCTCTTTTCAGTCCCTGCTAGAGAGCAGGTACTTTCATGGGAGAAAAAGGTTCCCATTTCTGATTGGCTGGGCGGATTGCAAACCACGCCCCGTAAAACTCCCAAAATGCAAAGTACTTGGTGTGAAAGCGCCTAATGGGACTAGTACAGACTAAATACACAAAGGAGAAGGGGTAAAACTGATTAGAGCGGGGCAGATAATCGCACAAAATGCACTAGGGCAGAAAGTGAAGCATTTAGACAGAAGGCTGCAATGTGATAATTAAGTGAAAAGGTTAGGTAGGTGAAGAGAGTTGAAGGTTTTATATACGAAAGGCAATTAGTAATCAATACAATGAATATACGAACTAAGGGTCGGCCTATGCTGACTTCTGGGAACCATTTTTATGTGATCAAATATGTTTTTTGCCCAAAGGCAGTGAGGAGGGTATTGCAACAGTCCAACACATAATAAATTAAGGTACTGTATGTAAGTTCACAATTGTGTCTGAGGTGATTCATATAGCTTTTTAAACTTGATCCAGGGTGATAGTGTTCACTGCTGTTTGCCAAGTGTAGTTTGTTCAACGAAAAGTGTCACCTTCACATACCGTACTAAAACATCTCTTCACTTGGGAGGAAAACTGCTAGCTTGTTTCCCGCTATCAAAACCACCTCTGTCTGCTTTCCATATTGTTCTAGTACTAAATGGAATATAAACAATTATGTGATGGTAAGAGAAGATCTGAATGGCCTTCTTGTCTTCTGTCTGATCTCTCCTGTGTTTCAAAACTATTAATGTTACTGGCGCCATATGCTTGGCTCCTGTTGCTACAGTTTACCATGATGTATGTAGACCAGAGTTGAGAAAGCCAATAAACAGCAAACTAGCAGGGAGAGGGTGATGATGACATAATGCCTGCACTACAAACACTGAACCAATAAATGCTGAAAAACCTAGAATTACTGCTGAGGCAGTAGAGAGATGCTGAGTTTCATGTAATTTGCACATCGCTAGGCAGCATGTAGAAGATATCCTATGTATCTGATTCATTTTATCTTAATCTCCACATGGACTTCATTTGAACCCTCTTTTAATACTGTACAAACTGTGAATTACAGAGAAAGGTTTTACAATTAAATACAAAAACCTTCAAATGACAGTAATGCCATTTTGTTCCAGTGCGTCCTATGCTCAAACCAAGAGGAAAATGTACAATTTTAAGTCCTTAATAACCAATACAATCTGGAAATGAACAGGCATTTGAAATATAATGAAAATCAATCCCCTCTTGTACCAAAGCTTTAGATGTATGACCTTCAGCTGAAGCAATTTAAAAGGTTTTATTTTATGGATGCAAAAGAGGTGGGAAATTATGAGCAGGATTTAGAGTAGAAATCTGACTAGCTCAAAATGCCTTTCACAGAAGATTTCAGATTCTGGGAAGGCTAAAAGAAAATGTGCCTTTCTGTCTAGCCGATGTATTGACAAAGCAACAGTAGAATTGAGACTGTTTTATTGGTTGAGCCATTTGCTTCCTGGTTTGTTTTTTGCAAGTAATGTCTTGCTTGAGTTTGTGTTGTGGAGTAGCCTACTGTGTGTGTAGGGTTTTCCTACACCAAGGATGACCAAGGATCAACATAGTTGACCAAGGATCAATATAGTTGAATCTGCTTGGTCAACACTAGCCTATTGTTAATAGATCCTCTTTATTTGTGTGTTGCTCATTCATTGAGGATGGGGATAGGGATTGCATTTGATGTTAGTTGCTTCTTGAAGTACTGAAACAGTAGCGATCGACAGAGAGACATAAAGTACTTTCTTAGTAGTGAATGCTTTTTGTGGTTTTAAACGGAACTTTCTGACCCAATTGTTTTAGCCCATTATTGTAGCAATTCCTGACCAGTAGTTCTGCAAGCCTTAAAGAGCAGTTTTTACTTGCCTCTCTCTGCTGTTCGATAGCTAAAAGTTCCTAAATTCTAAATATATTTAGCGCTGTGTTAGTGCTACATGATTGCTTTGATTATTAAATCTATTCTACGATTTTTTTAAACTGGCCTTATGATGTTGTTTTTTAGACTTTCTCAGGCTATCAACAATATGCAGCTAATTTGTAAAGTCTACAAAGTGATTTATATATGACACTATAAATCCTGAATATATGCATCCCATATAGCCCAAATGAATTTTTAGGCAACACTGAAATATGTCAGCCGGCTTCATTAAAAAAGATCCTGTGGTTTTTCATAACAGATGAGAGCCAGAGCAACCGCAGAGTTCTGAAGATAGACCATCCGATTGGAAAAATAAAACATCTGCTGAATGGATGTGAGACTTCATTGAAGGCACTGCTGCCTGCTGATCAAGGTGTAACAAAGTGTGACAGGAGTAGCCATTTGGCTAGCTTGTGCTTGTGTGTGTCCGTCTTTCTGCAAGTGCCTGCATGCATGTGTGTGTGTGTGTGTGTGTGTGTGTGTGTGTGTGTGTGTGTGTGTGTGTGTGTGTGTGTGTGTGTGTGTGTGTGTGTGTGTGTGTGTGTGTGTGTGTGTGTGGTGTGTGTGTGTGTTGTGTGTGTGTGTGTGTGTGTGTGTGTGTGTGTGTGGTGTGTGTGTGGTGTTTCCAGGTGTTGGAGGAGGACATCTTCCTGATAGGAAGAACCAAAAGGTGTTTGACTGCGACTGACCGGCTGGCTGGTTAAACAAGCGCTTTGTGACTTGCTATCTGGGTGGGCTGAACACTGACCCCCCGCTGGTTGGCCGACAGAGAACATTATTTCCAATCGGGCAGCCCAGCTGATTGGATGGCTTTGGGCCAGTTACTGGCTGGTTGATGGGATGACCGTTGGCAGACGCCATCACCTTGGGAACAGGGAGTTACGACGAGGTAGGACACACGATGTGTGTGGCGGGGGAGTCTTGGAATGTGTGTGGTAACAAGGCTGAACAAACATGTCACCCACACTTAGTTCCTCTCTGTATCTACACTGAACAAAAATATAAACGCACACTTTTGTTTTTGCTCCCATTTTTGATGGGATGACTCAAGAGATCTAAACATTTTCTATATACTCAAAATGACCAATTTCTCTCAAATATGTTCACCAAATCTGAAAAAATCGTGGATACGTGAGCACTGTCTCCTAATGCCGAGATAATTCCATCCACCTCACACAGGTGTGCTATCAAGAGTGCTGATTAGACAGAATGATTATTGCATCAGGTGTGCCTAGGCTGGCCACAAACAAAAGGCCACTCTGAAACATGCTTTTTTGCTTTATTGGGGGGGTCGGAGGGGGTAATGTTTTTAATCGAGTGGCCTGTGTTAATCGTCCATAACATACCTGCCCATACCATAACCCCACCACCCACCATCGGCCACTTCAATTTCACAACATTACCCTAACTAACCCTATACCCTAACCTAATCCTAACCCTCACACCAAGATACTGACTGGGTTCGACCCCCCCAACCCCCCCAATAAAGCCAAAAATGCACGTTTCAGAGTGCCTTTTATTGTTGGCCAGCCTAGACACCACCTGTTCAATAACATGCTGTCCTAATCAGGCATCTGATATGCCAACCGTGAGTGGATGGATTATCTCGCAAAGGAAAGTGCCACTAATCACAGGGGGTCTGGGGGTCCGAAAACCAGTCAGTACTGGCTGTGAGGGTTAGGATTAGGGTTAGGTAGGGTTAGGGTAATGTTGTGAAATTGGTGCCCCATGGGTGGTGGTTGGGGTTATGGATGGGCAGGCGTAAG
>NW_011354719.1:181389-185742 GCF_000735185.1 Notothenia coriiceps
GGTCGGTGACGCAGAGATCAGGGAACAGACGTGACAGCGGCACAGCAACACCAAACACGGAGCAGTCTGCTTTATCCACCAACACAAGAACACCAGTCCAGAACCAACAGCACAAGGACCCGCTCTGAATCACTCCGTGTCCCTGCGGCTCAGAGACACAGGGATTTATGTTTTTCAAAGATAGTCGCGTTACAATCATGTCAGGTTTTTGGTGGATTTAATTAAGTCTTGGATTGCAGAGTATGAATATCCTCTAGCAATTTTCAGACGATATGTACGTGTGTAAAGTTTGTGAAGGCAGGAGGAAAAAAGCTTCCGCGATCACCGTCCCTCCAAACCCCGCCCCCTCCCTGAAAATAATGAGTGACAGGCTGATAGTAACCTGATAGAAACTTTATTATTCACTTAATCACTGAGATATAATGAAGCTAACTTAATCTCATACATTCATGGGATTTATGTAACAGTAAGACAGAGAATGTAAGTGTGCACCCACATGCAGTATTTTTGTTTGTATGCTATTGTAAATACTCCTGTTGTCTGCTGTGTTCAGACCCAGACTCAAGTCCTGTGTGTGATGCCACATTCAGGACATTCAGTGTCCTTTTTTTAACAGAAGACTGTTGCTAGAAGCTGCAGCTAGACTGCAGAAGCATTATTTTTTTGTTTTTGAGGATGGAACAACTTCACACACAGATATAGGGAGGCTAGACCTATACAATTNGACAATATATTACTACAATAATGAGTCAAATGTTATGTTGTTGATGTCAGGATGCGTGGAAAAGGTAGGACCCAAATGCAGCATTAACAAAAAGCGAGCTTTAATTTACAAAAAAAAGCTGATGACAAAAGAAAACAAGAGACAAACTTAGCAGGGAAACTAACGACAGGCAGGAAAACACAGGGAGAAGGACCAGACAAGAAACAAGGAGGAAAACATGAAACAGGGAGAAAAAAGCAAAACCGTGACATTACATAAGAATCTTGACAGTTGAAGTGTAGGCATTGGATTCAAAGGGATTTTTTTTGTCTGCTCTGATGTAAAATGCAAAACGAGGGTACCTTCTGTGTCTGAAAAGTTAAGCTAATGTGGAAGTGCCGGGGCTCAACTGGTTAAACTTGCATTCCTTCCAATAGGGGTGTTGAAAATAATCGTTTCTACAATGCATTGCGATGCGGACGTGGACGATTCGGTATCGATGCAGTGACGGAAGATAATCGATTATAGCGTAGTAACGTTGCTTCCTGATTTTCCGGCCGCGGCTTTACTATAACCTTTTTTTTTCTGTCACTTTAATATCAAATCGGTCGGTGACGCAGAGATCAGGGAACAGACGTGACAGCGGCACAGCGGCACAGCAACACCAAACACGGAGCAGTCTGCTTTATCCACCAACACAAGAACACAAGTCCAGAACCAACAGCACAAGGACCCGCTCTGAATCACTCCGTGTCCCTGCGGCTCAGAGACACAGGGATTTATGTTTTTCAAAGATAGTCGCGTTACAATCATGTCAGGTTTTCGGTGGATTTAATTAAGTCTTTGATTGCAGAGTATGAATGTCCTCTAGCAATTTTCAGACGATATACAGTACGTGTGTAAAGCTTGTGAAGGAAGGAGGAAAAAAGCTTCCGCGATCGTCTCCTCTCCGTTCCTCCAAACCCCGCCCCCTCCCTGAAAATAATGAGTGACAGGCTTAACCTGATAGAAACTTTATTATTCACTTAATCACTGAGATATAAATGAAGCTAACTTAATCTCATACATTCATGGGATTTATGTAACAGTAAGACAGAGAATGTAAGTGTGCACCCACATGCAGTATTTTTGTTTGGATATGCTATTGTAAATACTCCTGTTGTCTGTGAAAAAAAAGAAGAAAAAAAAGTCCTGTGTGTGATGCCACATTCAGCACATTCAGTGTCCTTTTTTAACAGAAGACTGTTGGTAGAAGCTGCAACTAGACTGCAGAAGCATTATTTTTTTCTTTTTGAGGATGGAACAACTTCACACACAGATATAGGGAGGCTAGACCTATACAATTCATTTATTTTGGTTTATAAATTAATGTCAAGACATTTATGTTATTGATTTCTGAAGCACTTTCTAAATAATAAAAAGAGAGTTCATATGTATTTACTGCATGTATGCATTGATGAAAAATAAGCCATGTGCAGTAATATAGAAAATTGAGGATGCAACGCATTGGTATGAATCGTGATGCATCGTGATGCATCGGGATATCGAATTGAATCGAAGATAGGATAATCGTAATCGAATCGTGAGACCAGTGAAGATGCACAGCCCTAGTTTGTATGTACCCTTGCGTTTGGTTGGTGGAAAGGGAGACGAGCGAGGACTGCTGTCCCGATCTGGAGGGGAAAGCTCACTCGTTTCTAGAAAGAATTGTCCCATCTCTGCCCCTGAAACACACGATTAGTTAGTGAAGCAAATTTCAGAAACATTGCACACTTATTCACAAGTAAAAACGTTTTCATAGCGGCCGAGAATAGCTAGCCAGCTAGCTAGCTAGTTAGTTATTAGCCTGCTCAGGGTCTGCATGCTAACAGTGTTAGCCAGTTCAGCCTAGCATGGCTAGCTCGATCTACTGAGCAAATAAAGGTACATCTGAGACCAGTATTGTGCAGATTAAAACAGTGCAGTGCATGTAGTTTATTTTTACCTTCTTCGTCGTCGTCGCCGAACACTGAATCCGCCATTTCAGCGGCCTCCCACACCAGCGCGCCCGAATCGATTGTCGATGCTGTGCCGGAGAATGAGGGCCTGTGGCCGAGCAGAGCATCCAATATCTCGTACCATTTGCTGGTCTTCCGGTCGTTACCACTCTTATTATTGTGGTCTTTTATTTTTTTGTAGTCCTGCCTGAGCTTCTTTATTTTGTCCCGGCATGAGTTAGCGCTGTGGAAGATTCCCAGGTCGCATAACTTCAGCGAACAACGGTCCTACAACTTAGAATTGGAAACTGCCTTTAGAAACTGGAAAACTGCCTTTAGCAGAAGCCGCTGGGTCGCCTCCTCGGAGTAAATCGACCCCCGCGCCTGAGCCCCGCGCTTTGGCCGAAGAAGCCGACCTGTTCTTCCTGGCAACACAGCGTTTTACCCCGGAGGTGCTGGCCCCGACACGCAGCGGCACCTTCCCTGGTACAGGCATGCCACCTAGCAGAAGCTCCGGGGCCGACGTCAGCAACTCCAGCCCTGGCCTGTGTTATTACCATGCACGCTACGCGGCGAAAGCGAAGATGTGCCGTCCCCCCTGCACCTACAAGGTAACGGGAAACGCCAAGGCCTGCGCTTGGTAGTGGTCGCGAGCGCGGGCACATCCAACCGGCTCCTGTTCATCAGGGACACCCTCTCTGGTCGCAGACTCCTTTGTGACACAGGAGCCCAGCGCCAAGGCGGGGGCTTCCTGCCGGCTACCGTGGAGGACGCCGCCGGTGGAGGCCAGCGGCCCACCTTTAACGTCCGCTTAACGAGCACACTATTCGCACCTAATGGCAACAAAGACAGTGGACCTGTGCTTCGAGGGTCGCGGTTTAAAGTGGGATTTCGTCCGCGGCACATCTCCTTCCGCCCCTCGCTCGGCGCAGACTTGCCTGTGCGCTCACGGGCTGCTGTGGACGTCAAGAACAGCCGCCTGGGTGGACGCGCTGATGTTTTGCCTGATTCACGTGTAGCCCGCGGCGAGGCGCTCATTCAGGCGGGCTCTTCAGGCTCACTCTCACAGGGGCGAGCAAGTTTCCAGCAACCTTCTCAGATGAGTTTCCGCGACTTGACGCAGCACACCTTTCTGCTGCCACTAGACCAAAACACGGGGTAGAGCAGCGCACCTTGAGGCACTGGGAACGTGCGGCCCCCTGTTACTAGGACGCCGGGCGGCTCAACCTGGACATGCTGGCAGTCGCCAAGTCGGGGTTCGCGTCAAGCATGGAGCGTCTGGGCATCATCCGCGTGGTCAGACAGCCGCTGGGCACTCGCCTAAAATCAGCCGGTGGCTGCGACCATGTGGTGACTACCGCCGGCCTTAACGACGACACTAATGCAGACCGCTATAACCCGGTCCCTCACATCGCAGGAAAGCTTATCGGCACACTTGGCGGGCAAGCTAGTTTTTCTGCCCAAGGTGGATCTGGTGCGGGGGCTAACAGCCAGGTGGCCGGTGCACCCCTCAGACGTCCCAAAACTGCAGGTGAAATTACGCCGTTTGGCGCTTTTCGAGATTCTGCGTATGCCGCTTGGAACTTTAAGAACGAGCTCATGTCGCTTTCAGCGGCTGATGGATATCAGCGCTCAGAGAGCAATGGCCATTCATCTTGCGCTATTTAGAGCCAG
>NW_011354719.1:185787-187758 GCF_000735185.1 Notothenia coriiceps
GTGTTGTAAATATTCCTGTTGTGTGCTGTGTTCAGACTCAAGTCATGTTAGTGATGCCACATTCAGTGTCCTTTTTTTTAACAGAAGACTGTTGGAAGAAGCTGCAGCTAGACTGCAGAAGCATTATTTTTTTGTTTTTGAGGATGGAACAACTTCATACACAAATATAGGGAGGCTAGACCTATACAATTAATTTATTTTGGTTTATAAATTAATGACAAGACATTTATGTTATTAATTTCTGAAGCACTTTCTAAATAATAAAATGAGAGTTCATATGTATTTACTGCATGTATGCATTGATGAAAAATAAGCCATGTGCAGTAATATAGAAAATTGAGGATGCAACGCATTGGTATGAATCGTGATGGATCGGGATATCGAATTGAATCGAATCGTTGACAGGATAATCGTAATCGAATCGAATCGAATCGTGAGACCAGTGAAGATGCACAGCCCATCCACTGGTTTCCAAAAGATGTCTGGGTGAATGGAAGTATATGAGAAAATGACCCTGCTCAGGGAGAAAACAACACTCTATGAAAGTTGTAAAATTGTGGTCATTTAAAATTGCATCGTTCAGCGTAAAGTAAAACTAAGCTATGTCCTCTTGCCCACATGATGTAACTTCTATTCTCTAAAAACCTAGATGGCGTCGAACAAAATGACAAAAATAAAGAGTACCAAGAGTCAAAAGTTACAAGGCCGTGATAAGGCATATCTTTAGCAAACTCCAATATTTCATGCAGTCACAGATTTAGAAAAGCTCTGCAGATCAGCATCTTTACAATGTACCGCACGCGTGCCGGGAAAGAGAAGAACGCTGGCATGAAGCAGAAACAGTAAATAAAGGCTGCAGACTCAGTGAATGGTCAATTAGCATGTATGGAAATCAAAACCGAAGTTTAATCTAATGTAAGCACTGCGTAGTGGCTATTTGTTAGCCTTTCGTGCTAAATGAAACTGCTTCTAATTTGATTTAATAGATCTATTCATTGTTAGGAGCTTGGACGTTCAATTCGAATGTAAAAACCACAATAGTCATGCTGAGAGAAATGTTGACCACAAATGAAAATATCTTTCAACAGTCAAGAACCTTTTCACTCAGAATCATAACAGGCCTAACAAGTTGGCTCTTCTGTAATTCCTTCATATTGATATGGCAAAACATATTTCCTCCTCTACTCTCCAGCTGGATTGGCTTCTGTCTCGTCTGCAGGGAGAAACACAAATTGAACACTTTTAGAGTTTCCCGCTGTTACTTTATTTGATTAATAAAATATCTGATTTCTCATTCTGGACAAGCACATGTTGAGCTGACAAAACGAAAATCGCTTCAATTTGTCTGCGTCTTTACTTTTCAGAGTGGCAGCCAGTTATAACAGAGAGCTTGATGAAAAGGAGAGAGTGGCCCAACCCTTGAATAAACAGACACAATGGTGTTTGGTGTTTGGTGGTTTGAATGTGAAAAAGAAACCACAAATGTGTCACTCCAATCAGTCTGTGGTAAGCTCCAAATACTGCCTGAAAGTGATATGTTTGAGATAATCAATTTTGAGATTGTCCAGTTTCTGCATCAGGAAACTACTTTTTTTTCCTCATACATGTTGACAACTACAATAAAAAGGCTCTGTAACTATCCCTCTTCTGAGGCTGGCATTTAGGACATATTTATACAAGGAAGATGTTCTCTTTATTTTTTTGTCTCTTCAAAGTTTCTACGGCAGTGGTCAGCAACCTTTTTAAGCCCACGATCCCCGACCTCGGCCTTGCTGAAAGGCAAGATCTACCTATTGCAGAATTGAGTGAAAAAGACAGCCCAGACCATATTTCCAATTTGAGGCATTTTATGTCGGCTAATTGCATCTGAATTACATCAAATCATTTGGTGCAACTTCCAATTTGATTAAACCAAGTACACAACATAACTAACATGTCAAAAAGGATAAATACATATATTTACATAATATA